>NC_057794.1:471147868-471149457 GCF_018294505.1 Triticum aestivum
TTAAAATAAAGATGACCCTCGGGTTAATTACTCCCAAGGGAAAGGTATAGGTTGTTAGGCAAATGTAAAACCAAGGTTGGGCCTTGCTGGAGGAGTTTTATTCAAAGCAAACTATCAAGGGGTTCCCATAACACCCAACCACGTAAGGAACACAAAACCAGGGAACATAACACTGGTATGACGGAAACTAGGGCGATAAGAGTGGAACAAAACACCAGACATAAGACAGAGCCTTCCACCCTTTACCAAGTATATAGATGCATTAATTAAATAAGATATATTCTGATATCCCAACATATCCATGTTCCAACATGGAACAAACTTCAGCTTCACCTGCATCTAACAATGCTATAAGAGGGGTTGAGCAAAAGCGGTAACTTAGCCAAACAATGGTTTGCTAGGATAGTGGGTTAGAGGCTTGACATGGCAATATGGGAGGCATGATATAGCAAGCGGTAGGTAGCGCGACATAGCGATAGAACGAACAACTAGCAAGCAAAGATAGAAGTGATTTCGAGGGTATGGTCATCTTGCCTGAGATCCCGCAAGGAAGAAGAACGAGTCCATGAAGTAGACAAGCGGACGAAGTCGAACAGATCCTCACAAACGCGACGTTACCGAAACTAACAAGAAGAAGCAACACCGGAAAGGAGCAAACAACATGGTAAACAACCAAGCATAAACATGGCATGATGCACAACCAAGTATGATGCATGTCCGATTTAAATATGCATGGCATTGCAAAGTGCACAAACAACACTACAAGTTAAGTGGAGCTCAACATGTAACAAGATGTATGTTGACGAAACATCCCATTCGATTATTTAGTTCACTCCCATTTAGGTACACAACAATATTAAATGTTGTTAAACAAGGCAAGAGGTGAAGCATGGGTAAATTACACAATTAGGCATTTTAAATGAGGCCGAAAATATCAAACAACAATTCCAGTAAATCCTCATGTGCATTAGCAATTTAATGCAACAACAAATTAAACATTCTTGATGTTGTTATCATGATGCGGATGGCATATGCAAGTTATGCATTTTTTATGAAAATGTTGATATGAACATGATATGAAGCATTTGTCATCGTGACGGAAATGAAATGGGTGCCACGACAACGACAACAGAAATGGTGCCACGGCAACATTCCGGTTCCAGTAACTCGATTGAGATGCTCGTGCAAAAAAGAGTGTGACGGGTGCGTGTCATGCAAGGATGGTGGGGATGATTCCGGTTACCGGATGTCCCATGTGTCGGTGGCATGGCAACCGAGGGTCGTGCATGAAACAAACGGGCACGGTGCAAACACGGGGTTCATCTCGTGCATCAGACAACATTCGTCCACGGCGGTCGTCTCGGGGTTATACCTTCGAGGCGTGCGTTTTCTAAGCATATCGAGTTCGTCGAGGGAAGTAGTCGTTCACGGCCGTCGTGGAAGTAGCGGTTCACGCAACGGTGGTTGAACTTGACGCTTGCGTTACACGGGTCTTCGGCGACGGTAGTCGTACATGCTTCGGAGTGGTACTTGCATCTTCGGACTTATCGGTCTCAATTCTTGCGATGGCAGCGGAACACGTTTTCATA
>NC_057794.1:471449731-471616396 GCF_018294505.1 Triticum aestivum
GTTCCATGAGCGTTTCCCAAACCAGAAGTTTTTGTCTGTCGTCGACAAAAGTAACTCCTGGACGTGGCTTTGCTGGCTCTCTCCATTCTTGAAGGGAGATCGGGAGTTGGTCCTTCACAAGAACTCCGCACTGACGAATGAACTTGTCCGCAATCTTCTTAGGCGCTAATGGTTCGCCATTAGGTTTGATGGCCTCGATATTGTACTTTACGCCCTCCTTCAACTTTTTTTTTGGCCCTCGTTTCCTGTTGCCTAAAGATTTGCTCAATCCGGATGGCTGAAAGAAGAAAGATCGATTCGTTAATATATCTTCAAGTCATTTAAAACATGTGATGATCACCAGATGCCTGCTTATATAAATATACATACCTCGCCGGTCTTTGTTGTTTCAAGATCAACATTTTCTTCGTCATGTTCATAGTTCATGACTTCATCAATTCGGTCGTCGCGATCGAATATCATATCACCCTCCCCGGTGTTGTTTAGATATTCGGAGCCGTCATAATCTTCTTCATTCTGATCATCATCTGGCCCGCGAGGATTGCGTATGATATTGAACAGGGCCTCTTCTCCCTCTCTATCGGTATTGTCCGCCATAGGTTTTGTTTAACTAATCCAAAAGAAATATATTCAAATTACAATGCATGGATGCAATCAATTAATAAGGAAAAACGGAATCAATCATAGTACATAATAAGCATCATCGAATATAATATCGAATACATCGTCTCGAATAATAGACATAATCTCGAATACATCGTCTCGAATAATATATATAATCTCGAATAAATCATCTCGAATATTATATATCGAATACATCACTAGCTAGCTAGCTAATAAAGATCGAATACGAGAGAGTAATCTAGGCGGTGGACAACCAAAGTGAAGGAACCATCACTGGATCATAGCTCGGGTGATCTCCCCAAAGAACCTGCCAGGTATTGGAGAACCTGACGTCCATAGCAGCCATGTAGCGAAGGACGTGCTCGTCCTCCTCCCTGACACGGTGATGTACCACCTCCGGCGGGGCCGGCTCCCTCCACACCGAAAGTGGCCCACGCGAATGCCACCAAAGGAGATGAGGGTCGACGACGGGACCTGGGGCCGGGTTCCTCAGCAAGCGTCGCGCCCCTGAAGGTAGCACCTCCCAGTGCCAGCCCGGCGGAGCCCAGTCCCGGACATGGGTCCTCTGAAGCAGGACGTCGTCGCAAACGGGTCGACGGCGAGGATGCGGGCCGGGCATCATCGACAACAAATACTATATGCCACAAAAGTAAAGTAACATTTTTTAAATGATGGATTGTTATTTCATATATGCAAATTCTAAATTTTATAACTAAAACTAACATTTCTAACATTTCTATAACCAAAACTAACATTTCTAATATTTTTATAACTAAAAAACATTTCTATATAACTAACATTTCTATATAACTAACATTTCTAATATAACTAACATTTCTATATAACTAACATTTCTAATATTTCTATATAACTAACATTTCTATATAACTAACATTTCTAATATTTCTATAACTAAAAAACATTTCTATATAACTAACATTTCTAATAATTCTATAACTAAAAAATAGAAAGATTGTGTGTGTGTGTGGTACATGGCGGCCGGGGCAGGAGCTCACCGGCGAGGCGCGACGACGGGGGGCGGCGATAGGGACGGGGACGGAGACGGAGACGGCGACGGGGACGGGGCAGCGACGACGAGGACGGGGCGGCGACGGGCCAGGCGGGGACGACGGGAGGATGGGGTGGGGCGCGGCGACGGGGACGGGGACGGCGACGGCGACGGCGACGGACTGCGACGGGGTCGGTGACGAGGGGCGGCGGTGATGGGGCAGAGGAGAAAGAAGCAGAGGGAGAGATGAGAAACTGACAATTTTTTTGAAGTGTTTTCTTATATAGAACAACCTTTAGTACCGGTTGGAGCTACCAACCGGTACTAAAGGTCTGTTTTGGCCAGGCCAAGCGGCGGGAACGACACCCCTTTAGTACCGGGTGGTGGCTCCAACCGGTACAAAAGGCCCCCCTTTAGTACCGGTTTTTTGCTGTATTTAGAGTTTCTTTGTGAATATTTTTGCTTTAGGTACAAAAAATTACAAACTTTCTGTTAGTACCGGTAGTTTACAAATTTGAATAGTTTAAATTTTGAATTATTTGAAATTTGTGTGAATCACTAGTTTGTGAATAACTTAACTTTGAAAATAGATTTTTCAGTGATTCTTTTTTCTTATGTTTAATATTAGTGTGTTTTATCATTATATTCAATTTGGTAATGCTTAGGTTATTTAAAAAATGAAATGCCTTTGTAACGGATGAGTTTTCGTCCGAAACCCTGATACCACTACTAGGAAAAGGCCTACTAATGGCGCACCAGTTTTACCTACTAATGGCGCATCACTGGTGCGCCATTAGTATCATGCCACTAGTATTCATTACTAATGGCGCACCACTCGTGCGCCATTAGTATCTGGTATACTAATGGCGCACCACCCAGTGCGCCATTAGTATATAACACCATGCGCCATTAGTATGCCTCCCAGGGGCCATATTTAACCAAGTGCTTTGGCACACTAGTGGCGCACTCCGGATGGATGTGCCATTAGTATACTTGGCATACTAATGGCGCACAGTTTGGTGATGCACCATTAGTATACTTTGGCATACTAGTGGCGCACTCTATAGTGATGCGCCATTAGTATGAATATTAGGTTTTTTTTACTTTTCTGATTTTTGCACAGGTTACGAAATATATTATTTGACAGAATATAGACAGTAGCACACAGCAACAGCAGATTCATCGAATGCAATAGAAGATTAGTCTCCGAATACAATTCATCATATTAGTCTCCGAATTCAAAATACCGAAGAAAGATAAAACATTACAAGTCTCGAGACCGCGAGTATCGAGTTTGTCTTCACATTACAAGTCGATATCAATCATCTAAACTACCATCACATAGAAGAGAGCTGCGGTCATCACGATGAGCATCATCGCGATGAAACTGGTCTTCATCCGGTTCCTCCAACGCTCCCTCCTCTCTCCCGCTAGATAGCGGGCGTATCTAGATTCCGCCTCCGCCCTAGTGGTGTACCCTTTGTAACTGTTACCGCTGAAACGGTGAACCTGTCTCCGACACTCCTCCCAGTCGTCGTAGACTCCGGGAACCTTACCCTTGTACACGACATACGACGGCATCTCTATGCACAAGCCAAACAACAGACAATACATACATAAGCAATATATAAGTATGCAACAAAAGGATCGGAAGAGAAAAGCAAGACATGACATTAATAGCATGATTCATGGTCCTACTAATAAATAGCATTCATTACATCTAAGTTGAATGACTGTCCAAACCAAAGAAACATACAATTAATAAAGTTTAATTACAACATGAGCCAATCAATGTTTCAGAACTACACATAGCATCACTACTTTCGACTCGACTCATGGACAGGAGCGTGGATGATGCCGCCGTCTATCGTGATGGTCATGAAATCGCGGGCGTTGTCAGCCTGCATTTGTAGCATTCCATCTATCTCAATGTTGGACGGTTGATATCTGAGGAAGAACTGCCCCGAGGTATGAAGGACATCTTGATGGATGATGTCTGCAAACTCTGACTGGATGCGAAAGAATTCTTGTCTAATGTCCGCGTCCTGGATTGCCGACAAGCTCGCGGCCCAATCTTTGAGATTATTTGGTAGCAGAAGGTGATGATGGTCCCTTATGATCGCCCGCATGTGATGGAGGGCGTAGTAGGCATCCTTCTGACCGCCAGGCGGCTGCTTGACGCAGCAGAACGTCGTATTGTGGGCGAACACGTGCTTGTCGTACTTACGAACTGCCGTGGTGAAGGTGCCTCCAGATTTGGCGTAGCCGGGGAGAACATCATCAAGAACTTTCTTAATATTTGTGTAGTCTATCTTGGAGTTACGGTTCGGGTCGAAATACGTGGCCATGGAATATTTCGGGCTTAAAAGGATGAGTGTGCAATGTGTGTCACTGCACAGAACACGGAATGTTAGAAAAAAAAGAACAATCGAAATCTAAGAAATCATATGTTACGGGGCGGTTAAGGGATGACTTACTCGGGAAAGTAAGCCACAAGGAAGTTATCCTTATCTGGGTTTGCTAGAATGACGTCTTCAAGGTGTGAACTCGCGACATGGCGGTCCCCAGCGCTGCTCAAGAGCTTGGCACGCATGTAGAAGGGGTCAACGATCACGATGTCCGAGGTATTGTCTCTAATGATCCGCATCTCCATACTCAGCAAAAACAGCCGAACGAAGGTGTAGTGCAGCGGATGAAGGTTAAACATAGCAAAGATGTCATCAAACCGCAGGACGATCGTACCCCCGATGTCACCATCCACAAAGCCCTTGCCCTCTGGCACCTTGGCCACGAAAACCGGGTAGGCCACATCATTCTCTCTGAGACGCCGCTTCTCCAAAGAAAGAACACTGTCGTGCAGACTCCGCATAGCACCGGTTGCAGCATTGAGCATATTTTTCGGTAGCATCGCCCTACCCGCCACATGCACCCTCCTCGAGATATCCTTAGGTGAAGGTGGCCCATCCTGAGCACGGATCATACTCGGTGCCGGCTGGCTCGCACCGGCACCCTTTTTAGTCTGCCGTTTCCGGCCCTTCTTCTTGATCTGCTATAATAGGACCGAGTTCTGCTCACGGACCGCCTTCTTGAGCGTGTTGGGGCTGATAATATTTGGCACCTCCGCTATCTGAGGCTCGGTGAAGGCGGCAGCTGGAGGCATCTCCTGAGAACTGAACGCCAGACGACGCCTGTTGCAATTAGGTTTCTCCGCTGTACCAGCTAGATCGCGGTCGTCTTGTTTGGGTTCTTGAGAAGGAGGCCCGCAGAACTCGTCACCGTACCCATGTTCGGCAAAGTACTTACCGACATTGGTAAATGTACCATCGTCGTTGTCATCGTCCAGATCTGGTGCCATATGCATGTCCGGATCCTGTGCCATAGGGATGTCCGGCATGTCCGGTAGCGTTGCGGCGTTCTTGCTATGGCTTGGCGTATGACTGGTGGTCTTGTCTATGGGGTGGTGTCCCCCGCCCCCAAATGAATCTGGCTCTTCGGCCAAAGCAGGGGCCAGCTTACGCAGGCGCTGAGGGTCATCTCATCTTCTTCATCGGCCCCAGCGGGTCAAATCGGAGGTAACAACTCATCGCAGCCTGGGAGCACCCGAACCACTTCAACCCTATACATTGTGGGTGGCATCGGATTACCGTGGAACATGGGGTTGCCCGGTTGAACGATTCTGCCCTTGGCGACATCGACCAACTCGCACGAGGTGCAGGAGAGTGCAAGGAACATCGACGGCGCCCTGCGAAAACATGTAGGGCGTCAGGGATGCCCAGTCAAAGGCAAGGAGATGAAGTCATCGGCCGAGAGGCTTAGTTACCATGATGGAGTCGAGCTCGGCTAATGTCGAGGCACCGCCAACGGCGGGCGTGCAACTGACGGAGGGGCCGCTTGCTGGTGAGGTGCCGGCCGGCATACACCCAGGTGCATTAAGCTCCAATGCCGGCGTCGGAGACACCAATACCGCCGCCGCCGGAGACACCAATGGCGCCGCCGCCGTAGACACTAATACCGCCGCCGCCGGAGACACCAATGGCACCGCCTGCGCGTTGTGTGAGTTGCTGACCGTGAAGCTGGGAATCGGGGGCGGCCCCTGTTGGCCACCCGCAATCCACGTCGTTATCCCATGAATCAAGGTAGGCATAATGCCGGTGAGCGTCGATCCCAGTTGTTGTTGCACTTGCTCTTGGACCATCTTTGGAATCCGCACCACTTGCGCCTTGAGTGCTTCAACCTCGCACGACTGGCTTTCCGAGCTGGTCTTTTTCTCCTTTCGCTCACCAGTGGTATAGTATGACGACCATTTTGTGGACAAGCCTTTGCCGGCCACACGACCAGCTGACGTTGGCTTACTGAGCTTATCCTTGTTTTTCATTACGTTCAACGACCTATTCAAAGGGGTGTCGAAAGGGGAGCTCTAAGACGACTCCGCGCTACTGCTTTCTTTGTCCTGCGGAAGGAACGTGAACCATTTAGAAATATTGGGGATTAATTAGAATGCAACCATATGGAGCTAATTACGCGGGGGTGTATTCCTTACCAGAAAAAGCTCAAGCGCCTTGGCCTTCGGATTCGTGGTAAGCTCCTTTGTTACCGGGTCCTCCTTGTACCAGGCCCTGAGAAAGTTCCTGGTCTGCTTGTCACGGTATTTCTCGAAGCGGGGCGGTAGGCCTTGCTCGACACGCTTCGCGTCCTCCTTGTCCCATATAGGCTCCGCCACTCTGTAACCGTCGGGACCGAGTTGGTGGACCCCTATGTTCAACTGCCGCATTTCTTTCCCCCACTGACTTGATTCGGAGGTTGCGGGGCTCTTGCACTTGATATTGAACTCCTTGTAGTCATCTTCGCTAATCAAAGGATATTTCGTCTTGATCTTCTCATAACTATCACCTTTGCCAATCATTTCCTTCACCGTGCTTTTCCAAGTAGACAGGGCCGTGCTCATCGTCGTGAGAGCGGCACCGTTCACTTTATTCCCCGAGAGGTGTGTGTTTGCAAACTCAGCGGGGAACTTGTATCGTTCATGCAACTTCGTGAAGAGGAGGCTGCGCAAATTCCCTCGGTCCTTATGCCTTAGGTTCTCGGTGTTGATCGAGGCGGTGCTCCGGAGAATGCACCCGAGCTGAACCGAGTACCCCTTGACTACGTGTTTGTGCGCCGTCGAATGCCCGTCGGAGTTCACTTCAGTAAATTCCTCCCTGATGGTGCCGAGCACGTTCGGGTGCCGGTCCTTCCGTTGCCTCTTCGGTTGGCTGCCATCTGTGCGTGCGCCGCCATCATCAGTGGTGGCATCCGCGACGCCATCATCAGTGGTGGCATCCCCAACGCCACTAGGGGTTGTGTAGTCAGGATCGGTGTCTTCCGCGGTGTCCTCATAGTAGTGAGGTTCTTCCTCCAACTCCTAGGACAGCTCCCAGAATTGCTTGCCTCCTGAACCGCCGGCCTCATCATTGTGGGCCATGTTTCGCTCTAAATAGGAAAAAAGTTTGGTCAAAAAGTTGGTTATTGTCAAGGAACAAGATCATGGTCTCATCATTTAGGGTTTGTCGACACCGAGGCATCCTAAAAGCTAAGCTTTTATCATTTAGGGTTTGTCGACGCCGAGGCACCCTAAAAGCCTAAGCGTACATCATTTAGGTTCTCATCGACACTGAGGCACCCTATAGAAGCCAAGTTAAGTTTTCATCATTTAGGGTTTATTGATGCCGAGGCACCCTAGGTTGGGCCTAATCACTTGGCTCTTTTGCCACCTATGATGGGTTTATCATCTAGGGTTTATCGATGCTAAGGAGAATTCTAAGTTGGGTGACGGTGTCTTGGACTAGGGGGTACTCAACACGTCATCTCCCGATCTGATAGATTGGGCCGAGGACCCCGTGGCCGTATACTCATGGGCCAGTTCGGACAGCTGCCGCATACAAGGAAGATTCCACAAAGACTTGGTGATCAAGACAAGGACTTCTCCCCATCGGCGTATTCGGCTAGGACTCTTGTTAACCTAGGCCTCTGGTGCATTATATAAACCAGGGCCAGGCTAGTCGATAGAATATATACATACAATCATACCATAGGCTAGCTTCTAGGGTTTAGCCTCTCTGATCTTGTGGTAGATCAACTCTTGTACTACCCATATCATCAATATTTAATCAAGCAGGACGTAGGGTTTTACCTCCATCAAGAGGGCCCGAACCTGGGTAAAACTTCGTGTCCACTGCCTTCTGTTACCATCGATCCTAGACGCACAGTTCGGGACCCCCTACCCGAGATCCACCGGTTTTGACACCGACATTGGTGCTTTCATTGAGAGTTCCGATGTGTGATCAACAAAAGGATCGATGGCTCGCCTGCAGATCAACTGCGACTTCGGCGTCTTCGTCACCAGTTCGACTGGTCACCTTGGTTCGACCAAGAATTGCGCCCCGTGTTCGGATCACCATGTTCGGACGAGGGCCTTCATCAAACATCAACTCCGATCTCTATCAAGATCACGGAGGAATCATCTATGGAGCTCGGGGGCTCAACGTCAACATTGCCCTCAAGCGACCGTGCTGTTTTTTTGGACAGCGAACTCGTATCTGCCGCCACCACCTCCTCGAGTATCGCTTTGACGATCGCTTTGGTGGAATTGTGCGGAATTGATTCTATAACAACCCTGGAAAATTTCGTCGAGTTCCGATGGAGGAATCTCTGGCAATCCACGATATACCGGAGCCCTGTCAAATCTGGATGGGAATTTGGATGAGTTTAGGGCGTGGTGTCCAGCTTCTAGCTCGGACGTCCTTTGGAAGATCCAACCGTTGATCGGCTGCGGAATTCCTATATCTACCACCTCTCAAAATTTCAGCTCGATCCGACCATCCAAACTCCGGTGACCTTCCGATTAGTGCATCACTTTTCGGATCTATTTTCTGCGCGAAAACGAATCCGACCCGAGTTCATCTTTTTTATGAACGGGATTTCAGACATCCCTTTTGAAGGAAGTTTTGTATGGGGTATTGTGTTTTGTTCCCGAACACACCTCAGTAACTTTAAGATCTTTTGAACATGATCTTCAACATCATGCTGGTGTCAAACTAGTCCGGCAATATTACTCCACGGCTACCGACCTGCGCTAGACACGTCATCACTTTAGCCGAGCTCAACTTCTTCGGATCATCATCTCGGCAAGCCGAACAAGAGTCCGACATTGCGAAGGATAAATCATCATTAACATCGCCGCCCCACGGATTACACGGAGCGGGCATACCGGCATCGCCGCACGGTCGCTTCATCAAGCCGGCATCGACCACGTCACGACCTGCATCGACAGGGCCGCACTATTGCTTCTTCAAGCTGGTGTTCATCACGCCGACCTACTTCGACATCTCGGCTGGACCGGGGGCTTCGCCATCTCTTCATCAACCTACTCCGGACACTTCGGCGTCACTAGCCGACCAGCTCCGTCACGTTAGCTAGACCGAGGGCTTTGCCTCGGCGAGCCAACCTTTACCAGCATTGCCATGCCGTCGTTTTATCGCCCATCAGGCAATGGGTGTGTGGAGCGAGTCCCAATTTTGGGAATCGACTTCCTTCTGATTGCTACAACAAATAAACTAGGTGCTATTAATCCCAGTATTTTTGCTTGTTTGGGTTCATTTTTCCCAAGGAATTATTACTCTGGTTTGTCCATGATATGTACACAGGTCTATCAAATGGTGAACGCATTAACGACGGTCGCGTGGTGGTTCGACCAGTTTCCGTACATAGTCCGGCGACCACCGCATCCGGAGCTCGCACTGACCTGTGAATTCAGGCTTTGCCACACTTTACTACATCACGCCGATGCCCTGCATCGACATTGGCTTCGGCACCAGGCCATATTTCTTATATTCCTCACATTGCATAAATTATTTATTATGCAACATTTTTTTTAATTATCATTATTACTATTATCTCCGGTTTGCACTATTTTTTATGCACAGAAAAATGATCCGGGGACTTCAGCGTCACTCTGCCGGTCTGCATTGATCGTGCTATGTCACCACTTCGGCGTGTCGAGCTCTCCGCTCCGCCACCTCGGGACCAGCTTGGGGGATGGAACCTTGCCTCGCATCGAGCTCGGACCGCGTCATCAATACCGAACACATTAACCAGCTAAGTCGCTTTCATGCTCAAAGCTTTAATTTCTAACTTGTGCTCGGTTCGACCAAGCATTATACTTTTTTGGGAAAAAGTTGCTCGTAAAAAATTTTCCTTGTCCAAACTTTGTTTGTGACGCATAAATTCAAATACCCCGTTTACTTGGGGGCTTCCTTTATGAAGCTTTTCCTGTTGCATATGATTATACTTGTAGGGCTTCGTTCCTTGTTCGTGTATTACGCCACAATATGCACCATATTGACTTAAGCGATTTGCAAGCTGGGTTGCCTCGCTCCTGTGTTTACCCCTACGTTCCCGATTGTTCGGCTAGGGAGTAAAGGGAGCACCTCTGCGATTGTCACGATCGGGTCAACCGAGCCGGACCTCAGACTGGGTGAAGCCGAAAGCTAGCGCTCTTATAGTTTTCAATGATGGTCGGCACACAACGGAACTCATGAGTACAAAAAATCTATTGCACAAGTCTCATAATAACAATGAGCACCGAAGAAAGGTATCGGTGGGGGTACTATTTTCTTCGAAGATGCTTCTTACACTTCACGGTAATATAGCATAAGTTCCCTGAGCGCGCTTTGTCTGTTACAGCCTTATGGCCTGATTGCCTGGTTATTGGAAACACCGTCGATATTCTCGACCGATGGAGTACATAACACTTTTCGGTCCTTGACCGAAGAGGGAGAAGCTGACGGTCGGTTAAGACGCGTTTAAAGTTCGGTTGAACATAGATATGATATAAGTACTTCGGTACATGCAATCATTCTTCTACCCAAGTCACTTGGGGGCTCTTAAGTTTATTTGAGCCGTTTTATAATAAGTGTTCTTCTTCTTAGTCGTTGCAAAGTTTTATTATTATTTATCACTCCTTTTTTCGACACGAGTGTGCGGTCACTAGCCGGGGAGCCTAATTTCTCTCTCAAAGCCGCTAGAGTTTAGTTTGCTAAACTGGCCTGATGAGAAGTACTCCGCCCTCGGGATAGGAGGTTGAAGCCGTAGGCTGACCCGCTCGAAGTCTTGAGATAGGATGTATCATGTTAAAGCACGACAGAAGCACTTCTTTTTTCTAAGACCAACTTTCGGATTGGCACCGAACACTTGATATTGTTCGGACGTCATGTTTTTACTGACGTTTCTTGGTTTTCCAAGCTTTTTGGCACTTTTAAACTATTTGTGCTTTTCCAGCATTAGTCTCGCAGTGCAACGCCGGACACCTTTAGGGATTCGGCAAAAACATTCTCAGATATTGCTATATATGCATCGGTTTCGAATTGTGTCTTCGGTCAATAGTTGGGTTGCCCGGCTCCTGCACTTGCTTCCTACGTTCCGTTTTGTTCGGCTAGGCGTGCAAAGGGAGAACCACTGCGATTGTGCTTCCAGCTCACATGGTTAAGCACCTCAGTGGAGAAAGCCGAAAACTGACTTTCACAATAAGCGTAAACTGGTCAGCGATCCGATGACTATGTTAAATGATGGGCCGTTCATAACATTGGCCGAAGTGTTTACGGCTTGACCCCGACTGTCGCCGAACACTACCGGGGGCTATTAACTGGCCTCCCAAACTAAATCCTCAATATTTTGCTCTTACATTAGAGCTGAGGTTTAATGATCATGCTTAGCATGACAACCCAAAGAAAGGAACCGATAGCGGGACTATTTTCTTTGGAAGACATTTCTTCTGTTAAACAGTAATATAACTCTCTGCGTACCTTTGTTTATAAAACCGTATGGCCAGATTGCCTTGTTTGTTGTAAATCTTTGCCCTCATAAAGGCTTTATAAAGTAGGACAAACACTCCTCGGCTACTGGCCGAGGAGGTGGAAGCCGATGGTCGGTCAACAAAGTTTTGTACAATGCGGATCCGAGCATTAATGACGTAAAGTACTTGGATACATAGAGTCATTACACATAATTTGTGATTTTACTATGGATATTGATCCTTAATTCGGCCACCCGTGCCCGCATTAAGGCTCGGGGGCTACTGGGCTTCGGGCTTATTATTTACAAATATTAAAGGGGCACATTGATCCCCTGATCTGGTGTTGCCACCCGACCAGTGTCTCGGGGGCTACTGCATTGCTTGTCCAATGCAGAAAATTTTATGTGCAATATAGTTTCCGAGGAGATTTTGATCCTCAGGTTGGTCGGCCGCACCCAACCTGAGTCTCGAGGACTGAGCACGCCGCTTTTGTGTCCCGAAGTATTCTGCCGAGCTAGGACTTGATCCTCAGGCCGATTTTGCAAATCAACCTGAGTCTCAGCGGCTACTGGGATCAGCGGTCTTACGTCATCCTTCAGGTGCATCTCGGGTTTTAAACCGATACACACCTTGAGGGCTACTGGCTATATATCTCGGTAGAGAATAAATTGCACCAATAAAAAATATTAACAAAAATCGGCCCACATTCGGGGTGGTGCACCACCTCAGAAGCAGTCCGGCATAAAGCTCGGGCATTAGTGGCTGGCTCCATAGAGGGCATTTCCGGCATTAAGCTCGGCTAAACTCCTTCAAACTTCTTTGAACCAAGGTGATTTATGACACCTCGGATACAGTCCGGCGTTGGAGCTCGGATACATAGTCCGGCGTTGGACCTCGGATACAGTCCAGCATTGGAGCTCGGATACATAGTCCGGCGTTGGAGCTCGGATACATTCCGGC
The DNA here is from genome assembly GCF_018294505.1 of Triticum aestivum. NCBI lineage: Eukaryota > Viridiplantae > Streptophyta > Magnoliopsida > Poales > Poaceae > Triticum > Triticum aestivum. The sequence continues at coordinate 471,462,154 of NC_057794.1, forward strand.
GTTAGAGCTGGGAAGCGGTCCGGCATTGGTGCTCGGCCGCAAAAGATACCTCGAATGCAGTCCGGCGTTAAAGCTCGGATGCAAGAGGACACTGCCTCCCGGGAACAACTTCAAACCCGAGGTGTGGCGTAAAAATAACAAGGCATTGATAAAGGCAGGAAACTTAAAGGGGCTCCTCAGATACCCGACGTGTAAACTCGCCGAATGCATTTCGGCGATCCTCAAGATCGAAGATGAGAAGATTTGTTGAACCAATTTTCAAGACCGTCAACCGAAGATGAAGAACGGTTTGGAAGAATCGAGGAGCGTCCCTAACTTGAAGACCAGTTCAGGGGGCTACTGATGGTGTCCTGGACTAGGGGGTACTCAACACATCATCTCCCGGTCTGATAGATTGGGCCCAGGACCCCCGTGGCCGTATACTCATGGGCCAGTTCGGACAGCTGCCGCATACAAGGAAGATTCCACAAAGACTTGGCGATCAAGACAAGGATTTCTCCCCACCGACGTATTCGGCTAGGACTCTTGTTAACCTAGGCCTCTGGTGCATTATATAAACCAGGGCCAGGCTAGTCGATAGAATATATACATACAATCATACCATAGGCTAGCTTCTAGGGTTTAGCCACTACGATCTCATGGTAGATCAACTCTTGTACTACCCATATCATCAATATTAATCAAGCAGGACGTAGGGTTTTACCTCCATCAAGAGGGCCCGAACCTGGATAAAACTTCGTGTCCCCTGCCTCCTGTTACCATCGATCCTAGACGCACAGTTCGGGACCCCCTACCCGAGATCCGCCGGTTTTGACACCGACATTGGGCCTAATCACTTGGCTCTATTGCCACCTATGGTTTAATGCAGCAAGAATGGCGGGCCAGTTGATCCTACTTAACTAAGTACTAAGATACCCCGGCCCATGCATTAGTCGCAAGTACCCCATATGTCCTATTTTTAGCAAAGTCATGCTAAAATTCACAGAAAATTTCAGCATGACCTTTGCTGAAAATAGGACATATGGAGTACCTGAATTTGCAGGAACGGAAGTTAATCGACATTCCGGCAAACTCAAGGGCCTCTCGGGGTACCTGCAATTTCATGATAAACTGCCAACAAAAACACATGGAGTACTTGACACAGTACTTGCCATAGTAATAGTCAATGTGCCTCTGTATGTATGTGTGTGGTGTCTAGATGCCAGCCACAGGTCAATGGCCATGCCACTACACTGCTCCATGTCACTTCTGCTACTGCCAAGCATGGCATGGCCATCTTTGATTCTGTTTCTGATGCAGCTTTGTGCCACTAGGTGGCCTGTTTGAAGTGAAATAATCAGCATGGGCAACTGGTATTGGATTCACAGTGTAAATGATGGATGAAAAGGTATTGTGCCCAAGTACAACATTTAATAATGCAATGCAGATAATCATTTTTTCTCACAGTACTTTTCCCAAGTAATAATAAACTAAATAACTGAGTAATCCAAATGAGGAAACAGAAAATAGCTGGCTGCAACAACATAGCAAGCCTTCACTTACACAAGAATTCATTTCAAGCATCATTTATTATCTGAAACAGATCATGCTAAAGATACATGATACCTCATTTCAGGCATCATTTAATATCAGTACAACTAACTAGCAGTACTTAGACAAGTTAAGCTACTGACTACAGTACTGGCTACTCACTTAAGCTAGAAGCTACAAGTTAAACACATTATAACTTGAGTGTAACTCAGGACAAGTTAAACTTAAGCTAGAAGATACAAGTTGAACACACACCAGGCAGTTTTTATAATATTATCAGAAAAATATCTTCAGTGTAACTCAGGACAAGAAAAATCTCCACCAGAATAGGACTAGCATTTAAGAGTAATTTCCTCCAGTCAAACAAAGTTCAAACAAAAACTGACAACACTCTTTTGATTAAGAGCCAAGTCACAACACTCTTTGAAGTTCAAACAAAAACTGACAACACTTGTTTGATCTGTCTCCTCCAAGAAAGAGCCAAGTCAGTCTCACCCAACTAGGGAAACATCAGTTAGACCACTAGTAATTGGGAATACACAACTGGGGCTAGGTTTGTGCTCTAGCTAGATAGTAAAACAGAGCATATAGATGCATTGCCTGCCTCTGGTGCAAGTGGGGATGTGAGCAGGATTATCACAATTAGATCACTAGCAAGACTCACAGTTAGGGATTTCACAAAGAAACTTTGTAAAGTGCCAGAGCCTAACATCTTGCATCACATAGCAAAGCATTAACCGGGCCAACTCCAAAAGTCACTAACCAGGTGCACAAATTGACTAATGTCTGCTGATCTTAGATACTAATATATACATAAGAGGTCATATGGTTAAACCCGGCAAGTTCACTTCACAGCCCACGGTACCTAAAAGTAGAACAACCTACAGACTACATAGAGGAGACATCTCAACATCGACCACATCACATTCAGGCTAACTCGGGTGAAAGCTTCTACAATTCCAGCTTCACCAGAGACCCACCTCTCGGCCTACAGGATCACGGAAGGAACTAGCTCTAGTTCTACTAACTGAACTCAACTCCGGCACCACTGCTGCTTCTGTCCATCGCTGATTTGCTGGACAAACAGAGTGTTTGCGAGAAGGAAGAGGGGAGAGGAGGCGGAGCTCACCGGGGAGGCGCAAGGAGGCCCTGCGACAGCTTAGTAGCAACAGAGGTGGCCGGGGTTGAGGAAGATAGCAGCGACCCGAGGAAGAAGAGGTGGAGGGGTCGAGCGTCGTCGCGCCCTGGTTCCGTGGCTCACCGGCCCGGTGTTGAAGCAGATTCTGCCCGCCACCTTGCCTGTCGCCTCGCACGGTGGAGCTCGAGCGGAGAAGGCACGGTGGAGCGTCACGGGTTTCTAGGGTTTCAAGGGCTGGGAAGGCGAGGGAGGGGGTGGGTGGGTGCGGTGAAGGCGAGGGAGGGGGTGGATTGGGAGCGGACGGTGATGGGGGGCAGGGCAGGGGTTGACTGGGGGTGGCGACAGAGACGGAGGCGCGGGGGCGGCGACAGCGTGGGTCGGGGCAGCGGGGGGAAGTGGATCTGGCGAGGGAGAGGGACGAAGGGTATCTGGCGAGAGGGAGGGAATTAGCTAGGGGGGAATCTTACTAATGGCGCACCCGCGGTCGGTGCGCCATTAGTAATCTTTTTTTACATAGCAATGGCGCACCAGGCAGAGGTGCGCCATTAGTAATCTTTTTTATATATAGCAATGGCGCACCAGCCAGAGGTGCGCCATTAGTAATCTTTTTTTATATATATAGCAATGGCGCACCATCCAGAGGTGCGCCATAAGTAATTTATTTTTATTTTTTGTTGCATGTAATAATTTTTTAGAAAATGAATATGAATATGAAACAGTAATATTTTTTTATAAAAACAGTAATAATTGTTGTTTAACAACAATTGTAGTCTACACTTTTTTTATTATTTTTTTAAAAATGAAGAGGGGAGAGGAGGCGGAGCTCACCGGGGAGCGGGGGAGGGTGCGGGGGGTGCTCGTCGGTGATGGTGGAGCGGGGGAGGGTTCGGGGGGTGCTCGTCGGCGGTGGTGAGGGGGGGAGGGTGCGGGGGGTGCTCGTTGGCGGTGGTGGAGCGAGGGAGGGTGCGGGGGGTGCTCGTCGGCGGTGGTGGAGCGGGAGAGGGTGCGGGGGTGCTCGTCGGTGGTGGTGGAGCGGGGGGTGCTCGTCGGCGGTGGTGGAGCGGGGGAGGGTGCGGGGGGTGCTCGTCGGCGGCGGTGGAGCAGGGGAGGGAGCGGTGGGTCGTCGTCGGCGGTGGAGCTAGCGGGGGAGGGTGCGGGTGGGATCAAGATCGAGATGGAGGGGGATAGCGATCGAGATAAAGGGGCATCGAGATCGAGATGGAGGGGGAATCGAGATCGAGATGGAGGGGATCGAGATCGAGTGTCCTCGTGAATATCCAATATTTTATCATATTGAATATGAAAAAATATCATCAAATTTGAAAAAATATTCATGAATTTAAAAAGTGCCCATGAAATTTAAAAATATTCATGATATCAAAAAGTGCCCATGAAATACAACCGAGAAATGAAGACTACGATTTAAATATAGTCGATCTTAGCTAGCTATCTGTTCATAATCTTCTTGCCCTTCTTTTTCGCAAATGGAGTTCTTCTGTGGAACGGACGTCCTTTAGGTAGGGTGGTCCTGCTTCTTCTTGTGGTGTATGCTGCTACTTCATCGTCGTCGTCATGTTCGATCTTCAGGTCGCCATACTTGTCGAAGTCTTGCTCATTGGCTACTCCATCCATTCCGATGATCTTCCTTTTGCCTCTCCTCACGACAACATGACTGGGCTTTGACGGGTTGGTAATGAAGAAGCATTGGTCCACTTGGGAAGCCAGTACCCATGGCTCATTTTTCGTGGTCACGTTTGCGCGCGCGGTCTTGGATTTGGCTTCGGGTATAACCATGGTGGTGAAATACCGGTCTTCTTTTAGGACGCTCTTGGCCCATCTGACACGGAACATCGGGACCTTCTCTCCGGCGTAGCTCAGCTCCCAGTTCTCCTCGATCCTTCCGTAGTATCTGTCCTTGTCGTTACCGGTGTAGGATTCCATCGTTACCCCGGAGTTCTGATAACCATCGTTCTTCATGTCCTTGTCCTCGGTGTAGAATGTGTAGCCGTTGATATCGTACGCCTCATAGGTCATCAGGTCGTGCTCGGCGCCCTGTGACAAGGCGAATATGAGTTGTTCTTCCGCGGAAGAATCCTCATGTAAAGGGTACGACAGAAGCTTCTGCTTGAACCGACGCGTGAAACATGAGTTGTGCTCTTTGATTATATCTCCGTCCGTCCTCTGGTGGCCTCGGTCATTGTACGTCTTCTCAATAAAGGTTTTGTGCTCTAGCACCCAAGGATCAACCACGTCTATGTGTTGTAGCGCGACTAGGTTTGCTCTTTCAAAGTTGGCGAGTCGACCCTCAAAGTCGACATGCATTTCGCGGTGACCCTCACGGTGACCCCATCCAGCGAGCCTGCCGAGGTGCCTGTTGACGGGCAAACCAATGGGTTCTTGATGCCTAGATAATTCGTGCAGTAGGAGATGCACTCTTCGGTCAGAAAGCCCCTGGCTATACTTTCCTCTGGAGGTGACATGTTGCGAACGTATCCTTTGATGACACCATTCATCCTTTCGAATGGCATCATCCTGTGCAGGAACGTCGGCCTGAGTTGGATGATATCCTCCCCGATATGGACCAGCAGATGCACCATAACATCGAAGAATGCGGGCGGGAAGTACATCTCAAGCTTGCATAGTATCACCACGATCTCTTCCTGTAGCCTTCTGAGTTGCCTCACGCCAACCGACTTCCGAGAGATGACGTCGAAAAAGTTGCATAGGCCAAATAGCGTTTCACGGACGTGCGCGTCCATGATCCCACGGATTGCAACTGGAAGTATCTGCGTCATCAGCACGTGACAGTCGTGAGACTTCATCCCGCTGAACTTCTGCTTCGCGGGGTCTAGGTATCTGCTTATCTTCCCCGCGTAACCGTAAGGAAGTTTTACTCCTCCGAGGCAGGTGAAAAACTGCTCGATCTCCTCCTGACTTAGGGTGAAGCACGCGGGAGGGTAGTCATTTCCGGTCTTCTTGGCCTTTTTGCCTTTGCGACGACTTTCTGTGTCCTGCTTCACCTCATCATCATCATTAGCGTGAAGCTCCTGCCTGATGCCCATTGATTTCAAGTCTGCCCTTGCTTTCGGCCCATATTTGGTCCTCTCTGGCATGTTGAGCAGGGTACCAAGCAGACTCTCGCACACGTTCTTCGTGATATGCATGGCATCAAGGCTGTGAGGCACACGGTGGATCTTCCAATACAGCAAGTCCCAGAAAACAGACCTCGTTTTCCATACCTTCAGTAGCGGCTCTGGCGCCTTTCGCTTCTTTCCCGGCTCTGGCACCTTTTGCTTCTTTTCCGGCAGTGGGCAATCTTTCCAATTTTTCAACAGCCCGTCTATTTCCTCGCCGCTCCTTGTACGCGGGCATCTTCGGAGTTCGGTTTCACCATCAAACAGATCCTTGTGTTTCCTCCACGGGTCATCGTCGCGAAGCCACCTTCGATGTCCCATGAACACGGTCTTCGAAGACCCGGGATCTCTATCTAGCTGGCGATACGTTGTGTCATCCATGCACCTGACGCATCCAGAAAATCCGTGGACCACCTGCCCCGCGAGATATCCGTAACCGAGATACTCGTGCACCGTTGTGGGCAGTGCGGCTCTCATAGGGAAATATTCTTTCTCTGCAGCGTCCCACGTATTGGCTGGCATTTTCCACAGCGTGTCTAGATCCTCTTTCAGCAGCCCCAGATACAGATTGATGTCGTTCCCTGGTTGTTTCGGCCCTTCAATTAGCATACTCATGTGAATGTACTTCCTCTTCATGCACAACCAGGGGGAAGGTTGTACATCCACACAAACACAGGCCAGGTGCTACGTGTGCTTCTCTAGCTGCCAAATGGATTGACTCCATCGGTGCTCGCGCCCAGCACGATGTTCCTTGGATCCTTCCCAAATTCTGTGTGTTCGAAGTTCAACGCTTGCCACTGGCTCCCATCCTTAGGGTGACTCAGCATCTTGTCTTTTTTATTTATCTCGGGATCATTTGCGTCATCTTCTCGCTTCCTCTCCTCCCTATCCGCGTGCCAACGCAGGAGCTTTGTTACCTTAGGGTCCGCGAAATACCGCTGCACACGAGGAGTGATCGAAAATTACCACACCACTTTTCGAGGAGCTTTCTTCCTCTTCTTGTATCGAGTGACGCCGCACATCGGACATATGGTAGACTCTGCATTCTCGCCCCGATAAATGATGCAACTGTTCATGCACACATGGTATTTCACGTGCGGTAAATCTAGAGAACACACGACTTTCTTCGCCTCCTCGAAACTGGTCGGGCACTTGTTCCCCTTGGGAAGACGTTCGTGCCAGAATGACATGTTCTCGTCGAAGCATGTGTTGGTCATTTTGTGTTTTACCTTCATCTCCAAAGCCATGAGCGTTACTTTCAGGCGGGTATCCTCGGGTCTGCATCCTTCATACAATGGAGTAACCGCGTCTATCTCCAGTTGATCTAGCTTGGCTTTCTCTCGGGCGGCAGCTCTTGCGTTATTCGTCTGCTTGAGAAGCAGCTCTTGAATATGAGGGTCCTGCACCCAGCCCATCGATGGTCCATCGTCGTCTGCTCCTCCGGCATCTTGATCTTCATGATCATGCCCTTCGTCTGCTCCGGCATCTTCCTCATCATCATGTCCAGCATCTTCTACATGATGACTGTGTACAGCATCACCATCATGATCATGTCCTGGAGATTCTTCGTCTTCTCACCCGCCTGAGCCGCGGTGGTTGTCTTGCTGCCCTTCCTCATTTCTTGCCCGGCCCCCATGGATGACTTCATAGTCATCTTCACCACCTTGCCACCGATAGCCATCCATGAAACCACGCAAGAGCAAGTGGTCCCGCACCTGCCCGGAATCCGGGTCCGCAATAAGGCTCTTCAGCTTGCATCTTCGACAGGGACATCTTATCTCCGTCTCGTTCTTTTGAAGCATCTCGGCCTTCGCGGAGCTCAAAAACCTATTCACGATGCCTTCGGTCATCGTGCAGACCATGGTCACCTGCGGGGTAGAGCAAAACGATATTTTAGAACCAAGAAAAAATTTGGCACGACTTTCCCTAAAAATAGGACCAAAAAGAATGCATAGTGCCAAAATTCTCGCCGAAACGGAAATGAATCAACATTCCGGCAAAATATTGGCAACTATCGCATTTCAAATACCGGTACCTGCAAACACAAACATATATGCAACACCACAAACATATGCAACACCACAAACGTACATAGATCTAGCTAGGCCACAAAAAGTGCATGTGCACGTTGTTGGAGCGAGCTAGGGAGAAAAAAAGTAGATCTACAACATGAAGATAGCTTTCCCCTTACTTACCTATAAAAAAAAAGGTAATTTCAACACTTAATTTTGATGAATCTATGGTGCAAATTAGGTGAGGAGGAGGAGGCAGCCGACAAGCTTAGAGAAGGAGGTGGGGGGAATGAAGTGGGAAAAGTGAGTGTGTAGGTGTGTGGCTGTCCAAAAATATCTAGCTGGTCCCAGGTTACTAATGGCGCACCACACAGACATACGTCATTAGTAACCCAACATACTAATGGCGCACCACACAGACATGCGCCATTAGTAGTTTTGCAAAAAAGTAAAAAAATAATTTATACTAATGGCGCACCGTGGCACAGTGCGCCATTACTAGTTTAAACTAGTAATGGCGCACTATGCAACGGTGCACCATTAGTAGTTTTGCAAAAAAGTAAAAAAAATAAATACAGTAGTGGCGCACTCTATGGCTGGTGCGCCATTAGTAGTTCTAACTACTAATGGCGCACTCTGCCCGGATGCACCATTAGTATGTTTGAAAAAATGAAAAAAAAACATTTTGTTACTAGTGGCGCACCGTGTGCCTGGTGCGCCATTAGTGTCTTCCACACTAATGGTGCACCAGCACATGGTGCGCCACTGCTATATAGTAGTGGCGCACCACATGACAGGTGCACCATTAGTGTCCATTCCATCTATAGCCCTTTTCCTAGTAGTGTACTTCGAAAGAGATTGTCCATTTTGTGTACGAAGTGCATCCAGTTTTTGCGGTAACCCTCTTTACTTTTTTGCACATGCTATGTGGGTGAAATTATGATACCATGCCAACTTTCAAGCTTTTCTGAGTTCATTTGAAATGCTTTTCAATTTCAGGGTCATTTAGCTGAAAAAATCAGTAAATGCATGAAAGAATTTGCTTGCACATAAAATTTCTTCGCGTTTCAAATGCCAAAACACATAACTAGCTACCCTAACTATTACAGAGATTCCCTCCTGGGTGTGAAACATATAAGAAAGTGATGATAGTGAAGCCGATCACATCCCAGATCTTTCGGTGTGAAACTTTTTCTTCGTGTGTGTCCCTTTGCGCCGTAGCCATGGAAAATCTTCCTCATTTAACTGGATGCTCGGGTCAATATTCACTGTGAATGGAGCAATTTCATCAAACTTTTCATAATCTCCTGACATGTCTGTCTTGTCATCCACTCCCATGATGTTTCTCTTCCCAGAAAGAACTATGTGCCGCTTTGGCTCATCGTATGATGCATTCGCTTCCTTATCTTTTCTTTTTCTCGGCTTGGTAGACATGTCCTTCACATAGAGAACCTGTGCCACATCATTGGCTAGGACGAATGGTTCGTCTGCATACGCAAAATTGTTGAGATCCACTGTTGTCATTCCGTACTGCGGGTCTTCCGTAACCCCGCCTCGTGTCATATTGACCCATTTGCACCGAAACAAAGGGACCTTTAAACCACGTCGATAGTCAAGTTCCCATATGTCCTGTATATAACCATAATATGTTTCCTTTCCCGTCTTGGTTTCTGCATCAAAGCGGACACCACTGTTTTGGTTGGTGCTCTTCTTATCTTGGGCGATCGTGTAAAATGTATTACCATTTATATCGTACCCTTTGAAAGTCATTATATTCGAAGATGGTAACTGGGACAGCAAGTACAGGTCATCTTCAATAGAGGCGTCATGCATGGTACGTGTCTGCAACCAGCTGGCGAAACTCCTGGTTTGTTCACGTGTAATCCAGTGATCAGACCGCTCCGAGTGTTTGGAGCGTAGCAAATTCTTGTGTTCATCCATATACAGAGCCACCAAGGCGGAATTCTGTAGAACTGTGTAGTGTGCTTCAGTGAGAGAATGTCCGTCCATACATATTATTTGTTCCCCTCCTAGCGTGCCTTTTCCATCCGGACTGCCCTTATGCCGCGATTCAGGAACACCAATCGGCTTAAGGTCAGGAATAAATTCAATACAAAACTCAATGACCTCCTCATTTTCATGGCCCTTGGAGATGCTTCCTTCTGGCCTAGCACGGTTATGAACATATTTCTTTAAGACTCCCATGAACCTCTCAAAGGGGAACATATTGTGTAGAAATACAGGACCCAAAACGTTAATCTCTTCACATAGGTGAACTAGGACGTGCGTCATGATGTTGAAGAAGGATGGTGGGAACACCAACTCGAAACTGACAAGACATTGCACCAAATAATTCTCTAACATTGGTATGATTTCTGGATCGATTACCTTCTGAGAGATTGCATTGAGGAATGCACATAGCTTCACAATGGCTAATCGAACGTTTTTCGGTAGAAGCCCCCTCAATGCAACCGGAAGCAGTTGCATCATAATCACGTGGCAGTCATGAGACTTTAGGTTCTGGAACTTTTTCTCTGCCATGTTTATTATTCCCTTTATATTCGACGAGAAGCCAGACGGTACCTTAATACTGAGCAGGCATTCAAAGAAGATTTCCTTCTCTTCTTTGGTAAGAGCATAGCTTGCATGACCCTGATGTATGTCGTCTTTTCCGTGCATACGTTGCTGGTCCTCCCGTGCCTCAGGTGTATCTTTTTTCTTCCCATACACGCCCAAGAAGCCAAGCAGGGTCACACAAAGATTCTTCGTCACGTGCATCACGTCGATTGCGGAGCGGATCTCTAGGTCTTTCCAATAGGGCAGGTCCCAAAATATAGATTTCTTCTTCCACATGGGTGCGCGTCCGTCAGCGTCATTCGGAACAGGTTGTCCACCAGGACCCTTTCCAAAGACGACCTTCAAATCCTTGACTATATCATGTACATCAGCACCAGTACGATGGGGAGGCTTCGTCCGGTGATCCGCCTCACATTTGAAATTCTTGCCTTTCTTTCTTACGGGATGCCTGCTTGGAAGAAATCGACGATGTCCCAGGTACACATTCTTCTTACAATTAGCCAAATATATACTGTCGGTATCGTCCAAATAGTGCGTGCATGCGCGGTATCCCTTGTTTGTCTGTCCTGAAAGGTTACTGAGAGCAGGCCAATCATTGATGGTCACGAACAGCAATGCCTTTAGGTCAAATTCTTCCCCCATGTGCTCATCCCACGCACATACACCTGTTCCATTCCACAGTTGTAAGAGTTCTTCAACTAATGGCCTTAGGTACACATCAATGTCGTTGTCGGGTTGCTTAGGGGTCATAATGAACTTCCACTTCATGCACAACCAAGGAGGAAGGTTATACAAACATAGAGTCATAGGTCAGGTGCTATGGTTGCCGCTCTGCTCCCCAAAAGGATTAATGCCATCTGCGCTTAGACCAAACCATACGTTCCTCGCGTCATCTGCAAACTCCTTCCTGTACTTTCTTTCGATTTTTCTCCACTGCGACCCGTCAGCGGGTACTCTCAACTTTCCGTCTTTCTTACGGTCTTCTCTGTGCCATCACATCGCCTTGGCATGCTCTTTGTTTTGGAACAAACGTTTCAACCGTGGTATTATAGGAGCATACCACATCACCTTGGCAGGAATCTTCTTCCTGGGGCGCTCGCCCTCAACATCACCAGGGTCATCGCGGCTGATCTTATAGCGCAATGCACCGCATACTGGGCAAGCGTTCAAATCCTCGTACTCACGGCGGTAGAGGATGCAATCATTAGGGCATGCATGTATCTTCTGCACCTCTAACCCTAGAGGGTAGACAGCCTTCTTTGCTTCGTACGTACTCTCGGGCAATTCGTTGTCCTTTGGAAGCATATTCTTTATCATTACTAGCAACTTTCCAAATCCCTTGTCAGATACACCATTCTCTGCCTTCCATTATAGCAATTCCAGTGTGGTGCCCAGCTTTTTCTTGTCACCTACGCAATTCGGGTACAACAATTTGTTGTGATCCTCTAACATGCATTGCAACTTTTTCTTCTCAAAATCACTTGCGCAGTTTCTCTTTGCATCGGCAATGGCCCAACCTAGATCATCAACGGGCTCATCCGATGCCTCTTCTTCAGCTTCTTCCCGCATTGCCGGCTCAGCTTCTTCCCGCATTACCGGCTCATCTTCTTCCCTCATTGTTGTATCATCGTATTCAGGGAACCCATGGCCAGGATAGCTGTCGTCGTCCTCTTCTTCTTCATTGTCTTCCATCATAACCCCTCTTTCTCCATGCTTGGCCCAAGCATTATAGTGGGGCATGAAACCAGAGTCAAACAGGTGGACGTGAATGGTTCTTGACGTAGAGTAATTGTGACCATTCTTATAGCCACCACATGGACAAGGCATAAAACCATCTGCCCGCTTATTTGCCTCAGCCGCAAGCAGAAAAGTACGCACGCCATTAATGAACTCGGGAGAGCATCGGTCATCGTACATCCATTGCCGGCTGAAAGGATCGAGAAGAGGTGTCTAGAGGGGGGTGATTAGACACTAAGTGCCAAAAGTTGTAGTTTTTAATATTCTTAAGTTTAAGTGGAGTTTAAGCACAAGTTTAACAAACACAATACATATCAAGCAAGCATGCAATGAGTATATGAGCAGCGGAAAGTAAAGCATGCAACTTGCAAGAATGTAAAGAGGAGGGTTTGGAGTATTCAAATGCAATTGGAGACACGGATGTTTTTGTCGTGGTTCTGATAGGTGGTGCTATCGTACATCCACGTTGATGGAGACTTCAACCCACGGAGGGTAACGGTTGCGCAAGTCCACAGAGGGCTCCACCCACCAAGGGTCCACGAAGAAGCAACCTTGTCTATTCCATCACGGCCGTCGCCCACGAAGGACTTGCCTCACTAGCGGTAGATCTTCACGAAGTAGGCGACCTCCTTGCCCTTACAAACTCCTTGGTTCAACTCCACAATCTTGTCGGAGGCTCCCAAGTGACACCTAGCCAATCTAGGAGACACCACTCTCCAAGAAGTAACAAATGGTGTGTTGATGATGAACTCCTTACTCTTGTGCTTCAAATGATAGTCTCCCCAACACTCAACTCTCTCTCACAGGATTTGGATTTGGTGGAAAGAAGATTTGAGTGGAAAGCAACTTGGAAAGGCTAGAGATCAAGATTCATATGGTTGGAATGGAATATCTTGACCTCAACACAAGTGTAGGTGGTTCTCTCTCAGAAAATGTGTATTGGAAGTGTAGGTATGTTCTGATGGCTCTCTCTACGAATGAAGAGTGGGTGGAGGGGTATATATAGCCTCCACACAAAATCTAACCATTACACACAATTTGCCAAACTCGGTGGGACCGACTGGTTAAACTCGGTCGAACCGATTCAGCAAACCTAGTGACCGTTAGGATTTTCGGCGGGACTGAGATGCAACTCGGTAGGACCGATATGGTTAGGGTTAGGGCATAACCTAATCTCAATGTGATCGATTACACAAACTCGGTGGGACCGATTTTGGTAATAAGCTAACCAGAGAGTTGGTCAGGCAAACTCGGTGAGACCGATTACACAAACTCGGTGGGACCAATTTTGGTAATAAGCTAACCAGAGAGTTTGCATTGTAATCTTGGTAGTACCAATTGCTCAAACTCGGTGAGACCGATCCTGGTAATGGACATACACAGAGAGATTACAATCCCATCTCGGTGAGACCGAGATCCCTATCGGTGAAACCAATTTGCTAGGGTTTGTGGCAGTGGTTATGACATCTGAAACTCGGTGGCGCCGGATAGAAAGAATCAGTGGGGCCGAGTTTGACTTTTGGTTTAGGTCATATGTGGATGTGGGAAGGTAGTTGAGGGTTTTGGAGCATATCACTAAGCACTTTGAGCAAGCAAGCCATTAAGCAACACCTCATCCCCTCTTGATAGTATTGGCTTTTCCTATAGACTCAATGTGATCTTGGATCACTAAAATAGAAAATGTAGAGTCTTGATCTTGAAGCTTGAGCCAATCCTTTGTCCTTAGCATCTTGAAGGGGTTCCACATCCTCTAGTCCATGCCACTCCATTGTTGAACTTATCTGAAACATACTAGGTAAAAGTGTTAGTCCAAGAAGAGATATGTTGACATTAATTACCAAAACCACCCAGGGAGCACTTGTGCTTTCAATCTCCCCCTTTTTGGTAATTGATGATAACATACATCAAAGCTTTAGATAAAGATATAGAGAATAGCAAGTAAAGCTTTGGAAAGACATGTAACATGCATAGGCTCCCCCTACATGTATGCAATCATGTGAATATTGAATATAGGAGCATGTGAATGCGTAAACATGACAGAGTAAGCAATGTGTTACATGTATCTTGGCTATATGCATCAGAGCACATGATGTGAATGTGAGAAATGTACCTTCATGCTCATGAGTCCTTCTTGCAAACAGTATGTACATCAGCAAGAACTTCTCATTCACATGACTGTGATGCATATACTTACCTTGTGGTCTTGAGTTGCCTTAGGATGGGATGAACCTGCGCAAAAAAGGTTAAATAACACAGATACACCTACTGACCAGAGCAAGCAAGAGAAACCACAAGAGAACCAAGACTGTGATGACATGTAGAGTGAGTACTAAGTACCACATTGGATATAGACATGTCCCCAAAGGTAAAGATATGCAATAAAATCAGAGATTTCCTTCCCTTAGATGTCTTGCTCCCCCTGAATCTGCATGGGATATTGGGAGAAGATAGGGAACAGAAAATCAGAGCAACAAAAAGGAAACAACAGAGCTTGAGCTAAAGCAGCAACCAAACATGTCTTTCCCCTCTTAAAGACATGTGACATCTCTCCTCTTGAACACCAAGCATCTAGGGTCTTTGATGATACTACTTTCTCCCCCTGAGTATTCTCTCTTTCTCCCCCTATAGGAAGGATTAAGCTTTGATGTGATCTCTCTCTCCCCCTTTGACATCAATTTCCAAGAAGGGCTCTTCTGGACATGTGATACAACTGGGTTGGTCCTTGAGTCACAGAGCAAAGCAACATGTCTAATATGATGCTGGTAGAGGATAAGAATCATTGAGTGGAGCTGGAGCAAACAGAAATCAGGAATAAGCGGCAAGTTGGTTTTCCTATGATGGAATCGGTGACTTCGAGTTGTGTGGTTCGGTTGCACCGAAAGATTTCGGTTGGGCCGAAGAGAACAAACCGGTGTGACTGAGTTCATCAGAGTGAAACCACTTGTCACCTCAGCTCACTAGACAAGTAAGATCTCACAAGGATATGCAAGGAATTAATTGAAAGATTTGCAATGAATAGGATGCAGAAAATGCAGAACAAAAAGGAAAGAAAAGGAAGTAAAAGTTCTAGATGAAGTTTTTTTTGGAAGAGGAAACAAATATGCAAATGCAAAAGCACGGAGAAACACTAGAGAACTTCATCTAGAAATGGTCGGTGACAAAGTCACCTATGTTAGAGTATGTTGACTTAGGAGTCAAGTGAGAGCACTTGATCATAGGTCATACTCATCGTTTAAGCTCAAAATGGGGTTACCATTTTTCGTTTAAGCATCTTGATGTATTCACATCTTGTCGAGTTGCTTTGACTCATGACTTGGAGTAAAACTTCTCTAAGATGGAATAACATACCTTGGGTGGTGGTGGTGTAGTTGAACTTGTGTGGGTTTCTCAAGGTTGATGTAGTTCATCAAGGGTTGGGAGCACCGCTTGGAGTTTGAGTTCATCTACCTACATGGGTTAGCTTTGCAAGGAAGAGCACTTGTGTATCCAAAAAGACAATCATGAGACTCAACATAGAATTTGCCAAAGGATATGTTTGAATGGTTTCGTGCTTCCTTGTCTTCAACCACCATTGTGTAGAGACTTGGTGATGTAGAGATTGCTCAAGATGTGAGTGAGTTACAATCTCATAGATTTAGATTCAACCAAGTACCTACACGGGTTAGATAACATGCAAGGTACAAATATATCCAAGACATATGAATAGCATCATAAGAGAAATATCAAGAAGTAGTCATAGGCTCATGCCTCGCATGCATCAAATGGAGTTCCTACTCCAAGTTTGAAGCATCAATGATGTTCAATTCACCTCTCAACCTGCAAAACACTTTCTCATCAAGTGGTTTAGTGAATATATATGCTAATTGCTTATCGGTGCGAACATGCTTAAGGTTAATGTCCCCTTTGGCAACATGATCTCGAATGAAATGATGACGAATTTCAATATGCTTAGTTTGAGAATGTTGCACGGGATTGTGAGCAATCTTAATAGCACTTTCATTGTCACATAGCAATGGAACATGTTTCACATATATCCCATAATCTTTAAGAGTTTGGGTCATCCAAAGTAATTGAGCGCAACATGAACCAGCGGCAATGTATTCCGCTTCGGCGGTGGATAAGGATATCGAGTTTTGTTTCCTGGAAGACCAAGACACAAGAGATCTACCAAGGAATTGACAAGTACCCGAAGTGGATTTTCTATCAACCTTGTCTCCGGCATAGTCCGAATCGGAGTAGCCAACAAGATCAAAAGAGGACCTCTTAGGATACCAAATGCCAAAATTTGGTGTATGGATTAGGTATCTCACTATCCTTTTCACAGCCTTAAGATGACACTCTTTAGGAGCAGCGTGATATCGTGCACACATGCACACACTTAGCATAATATCAGGACAAGAGGCACATAGATATAACAATGAACCAATCATAGAGTGATAAACCTTTTGATCCACCGGTTCACCATCTTTGGTCAAATCAAGATGTCCACTAGTAGGCATGGGTGTAGTCATACCTTTGCATTCTTGCATATTGAACTTCTTGAATAAGTCCTTGGTGTACTTCGTTTGAGAGACGAAGGTACCTTCCTTAGTTTGCTTGATTTGCAACCGAGAAAGAATTTGAGTTCACTCATCATAGACATCTCAAACTTCTCCGACATTAGCTTTCCAAACTTCTCACTAGAATTAGGGTTATTTGAACCAAATATGATATCATCAACATAAATTTGGCACACAAATAGTTCTCCATTAACCCTTTTAGTAAAAAGAGTAGAATCAATTTTACCAATTTCAAAGCCTTTTTCAATAAGGAACTTGGTCAAGCATTTATACCATGCTCTAGGAGCTTGTTTAAGACCATAAAGGGCTTTGTGAAGTTTGTAAACATGATTAGGTTTCTTAGGATTGACGAAGCCGGGAGGTTGCTTAACATAAACTTCCTCCTCAATTTTGCCATTTTTAAAAGCACTTTTAATGTCCATTTGGTACAAGGTGATATTATGGTGATTAGCATAAGCAAGTAAGATGCGAATGGACTCAAGTCTAGCAACGGGAGCATATGTCTCACCATAGTCCATACCTTCAACTTGTGTGTAGCCTTGGGCGACGAGACGTGCTTTCTTGCGAACCACTTGTCCATCTTCATCTTGCTTGTTGCGAAACACCCATTTGGTACCAATGATGTTGTGGTTGTTGTCGGGCTTCTCGACCAGTGTCCACACTTGATTTCTCTCAAAGTTGTGTAGCTCTTCATGCATAGCGTTTATCCAATCCGGATCCTCCAATGCTTCTTCAACCTTCATAGGTTCAATGCTAGAGATGAATGAGCAATGTTCACAAAAGTTAGCTAAACGAGTTTTAGAGCGAGTGATTCTCCCGGTTTGGATATCATTGTAGATTTGCTCGACGGGATGATCCTTAGAAATTCTTGCTTGAACTCGTGAAAGCTTTTGCTTGGGTCGGGGGGGAACATCCTCTTCATCTTGTGCTTCTTCTTGGCCTTCTTCATTGTTGACGTTGTCGTTCTCTTGTCGTGGTGGAGAAGGAGGTTGTTGATGTTCATCTTGGTGCGCTTCCTCGTTTTCTTCCTCTTTGCGTGTCCCACTTGTGGATGCTTCCGTATCAACTCTTGGTTCGCCTTGTCGTGAGGTAGAAGCTTCCACTTGGACGGACGAGGTACTCTCCTTCACTTCCGTTGGACGGATCTTGCCAATGGACAAATCTTGAATTGCTTCCGAAGGGTCTTTGTCTCCTACATCAATTGGTAATTGCTCTACTTGCGAGCCGTTAGATTCATCAAACTTCACATCTACCATCTCTTCAACCTTTCGGGTGAAATTGTTGTAGACACGGTAAGTGTGAGAGTTTGAGCCATAACCAAGTAGGAAACCTTCATGAGATTTAGGAGCAAATTTAGAACGACGATGCTTATCAAGAATGTAGCACTTTGAGCCGAATACTCGAAAGTATCCAACTTGGGGTTTGTTACCGGTGAGGAGCTCGTATGCCGTCTTGCCGAGTAGCTTGTGAAGATACAAGTGATTTGTTGCATGACAAGCTGTCTCAACCGCTTCCTCCCAAAAGTGCTTTGGCGTTTTGTACTCACCAAGCATCGTTCTTGCCATCTCGATAAGGGTCCGGTTCTTCCTTTCAACAACTCCATTTTGTGGAGGTGTGTACGTAGCCGAGAACTCGTGTGAAATCCCTTCTTCGTCAAGAAAGGTGTCCACATTTGCGTTGTCGCTCCATTCCGTTGTCGCTCCAAACCTTCTTGATCTTCATGTCAAACTGATTTTGGGCCTTCCTAGCAAAGTTTTTGAAGATATTTTGGACCTGCGATTTGTCATCAAGAAAGAACACCCACGTAAATCTTGAAAAATCATCAACTATGACTAGACCAAATGAGTTACCACCGAGACTCTTGTAGGCATTGGGACCAAAGAGATCCATGTGAAGTAGCTCGAGTGGTCTTCTTGTGGTCATGAAAGTTCTTCGCGCGGTGACTTCCTCCAACTTGTTTCCCTGCTTGACAAGCACTACAAAGTCTATCCTTGTCAAATATGACATCTTTTATTCCAAGGATATGATCACCTTTAATAAGCTTATCAAGATTTCGCATACCAACATGACCTAGTTTCTATGCCACAACCAGCCTTTAGAAGATTTGGCAATTAAGCAAGTTTTAGGTTGAGCCTTTTTAGTGAAATCAACAATGTAAAGATCTCCTCTACGTATACCGGTAAAGACCATTTTATGATTATCTCTACGAAACACTTAGCAGTCTACTTCAGTAAATAGGACATTGAAACCGAAATCAGCAAGTCTAGATACTGAAAGTAAGTTGTAGCCAAGAGATTCAACGAGCATGACATTTTGTATGGAGCTATCATGTGAGATGGCCACCTTACCAAGGCCAACCACCTTACCCTTGAATTATCACCAAAAGTGACATACTTTCGAGGGCCGTCATTTTCAGCAAGCTCACGGAACATGTATTTATCTCCGGTCATATGATCAGTACATCCACTATCAAGGACCCATTCCTTTCCACCAACCATGTAGCCGCGAAGATCTGCCATAAGACCAAAGTGTCTCATCGCATCATCAAGATCATAGTCACTATCATCATCATCATCATCCTCCGAGTATTCATGTTCAACATCATCTTGTGATTGATCAATTCCTAGAGAGGGCAATTCATTAGATAAATGATCATTTCTATAGTTATCTTTATGAATTCTAATAGCTCGGGAAATGATATTGCTAATGATTTCAACATCTCCTTTGGCACTCGTAAGATTAGTAAGCTCAAGTAAGCAGTCACCAAATTTGGGATCATTGGAACTCATCTTAATCAAAGCAATAGACTTATGGAGGCTTTCATCTAGATCTTTCAAGGAGTAATTAGGAAAGAGTTCCTCAAGAAATTTCCATATGGTGTAGGCACACTTAAGAGTCGGCAAACATCCAATCAAGTTTCTAGGCACGCCTCTAGTGATAGGATTAACAGTTCTAAGATTGCGAATCATGTCAATATCTTCATCTAGGGTAGGGTGCAAAGGATCAACATGAGGTGCACAAGGGCTAGTAATGTACTTGTTCAAATGATATTCATTGAAAATCTCAAGCATTTCATTTTTCCACTCATGAAAATACTCTCCATCAAGAATAGGCACTCTATGTCTAAGACTCCCCAAAGTAGACACATCCATCTTCCTCCAATGGTGTTTAAACCAAGGCAATGGGGACCAAAGCTCTGATACCAATTGAAAGGATCGATAAGAGGTGTCTAGAGGGGGGGGTGATTAGGCACTAAGTGCCAAAAGTTGCAGTTTTTAATATTCTTAAGTTTAAGTGGAGTTTAAGCACAAGTTTAACAAACACATACATATCATGCAAGCATGCAATGAGTATATGAGCAGCGGAAAGTAAAGCATGCAACTTGCAAGAATGTAAAGAGGAGGGTTTGGAGTATTCAAACGCAATTGGAGACACAGATGTTTTTGTCATGGTTCCGATAGGTGGTGCTATCGTACATCCTTGTTGCTGGAGACTTCAACCCACGGAGGGTAACGGTTGCGCGAGTCCACGGAGGGCTCCACCCACGAAGGGTCCACAAAGAAGCAACCTTGTCTATTCCATCACGGCCGTCGCCCACGAAGGACTTGCCTCACTAGCGGTAGATCTTCACGAAGTAGGCGATCTCCTTGCCCTTACAAACTCCTTGGTTCAACTCCACAATCTTGTCGGAGGCTCCCAAGTGACACCTAGCCAATCTAGGAGACACCACTCTCCAAGAAGTAACAAATGGTGTGTTGATGATGAACTCCTTGCTCTTGTGCTTCAAATGATAGTCTCCCCAACACTCAACTCTCTCTCACAGGATTTGGATTTGGTGGAAAGAAGATTTGAGTGGAAAGCAACTTGGGAAGGCTAGAGATCAAGATTCATATGGTTGGAATGGAATATCTTGACCTCAACACAAGTGTAGGTGGTTCTCTCTCAGAAAATGTGTATTGGAAGTGTAGGTATATTCTGATGGCTCTCTCTACGAATGAAGAGTGGGTGGCGGGGTATATATAGCCTCCACACAAAATCTAACGTTACACACAATTTGCCAAACTCGGTGGGATCGAATGGTTAAACTCGGTCGGACCGATTCAGCAAACCTAGTGACCGTTAGGATTTTCGGTGGGACCGAGATGCAACTCGGTAGGACCGATATGGTTAGGGTTAGGGCATAACGTAATCTTGGTGTGACCGATTACACAAACTCGGTGGGACCGATTTTGGTAATAAGCTAACCAGAGAGTTGGTTAGGCAAACTCGGTGAGACCGATTATACAAACTCGGTGGGACCGATTTTGGTAATAAGCTAACCAGAGAGTTTGCATTGTAATCTCAGTAGTACCGATTGCTCAAACTCGGTGAGACCGATCTTGGTAATGGACATACACAGAGATATTACAATCCCATCTCGGTGAGACCGAGATCCCTATCGATGAAACCGATTTGCTAGGGTTTGTGGCAGTGGTTATGACATCTGAAACTCAGTGGCGCCGGATAGATAGAATCGGTGGGGCCGAGTTTGACTTTTGGTTTAGGTCATATGTGGATGTGGGAAGGTAGTTGAGTGTTTTGGAGCATATCACTAAGCACTTTGAGCAAGCAAGCCATTAAGCAACACCTCATCCCCTCTTGATAGTATTGGCTTTTCCTATAGACTCAATGTGATCTTGGATCACTAAAATAGAAAATGTAGAGTCTTGATCTTGAAGCTTGAGCCAATCCTTCGTCCTTAGCATCTTGAAGGGGTTCCACATCCTCTAGTCCATGCCACTCCATTGTTGAACTTATCTGAAACATACTAGGTAAACGTGTTAGTCCAACAAGAGATATGTTGACATTAATTACCAAAACCACCCAGGGAGCACTTGTGCTTTCACCGGCTCATCTTCAATACACAACACCGAAAACACCAAATTAATACAATACATAAAGTTCATACATAAAGATCATACAACACTTAAATGCAACAAACAAATAACTCTCTAGCTAAAGAATTTAAATGCAACAACAAATGCGATCAAGATCGCAACTAAGGTAACAATCGATCCAGCAGCATAATTATCCCAAGCCTCACTATGAATGGCATATTTTCTAATCTTTATAATCTTCAAGCGCATTTTCTCCATCTTAATCTTGTGATCATCGATGACATCGGCAACATGCAACTCCTATTCCATCTTCTCCCCCTCAATTCTTTTCAATTTTTCCTTCAAATCCTCGTTTTCTCTTTCAACTAAATTTAACCTCTCGACAATAGGGTCGGTTGGAATTTGTGGTTCAACTACCTCCTACATACAAATATCTATGTCAACTTGATGGGCATAATTTGTCATAAACACGAAATGCAATGAATAGTTTTAAAAGAGAATATACCACATCCGAATCATAACCCGGACGAGGGCCGACGGGGACGGATATCAAAACCATGGCACTATGTATAACAAACAACGTATGGGTAAGATAATTATACGAGTAACTATATATCCAAATCACACAAACATCAATTTTTTATATAAAACTTCATGAACAAGAGGCTCACCACAAGGTGGTGCCGGCGACGGGACGTTGCGAGCGATCGACAGTGGTTACGACGGAGATTTAGAAGGTACTAAGTAAACCACACCTACATATGCAAACTAAGTGTTATTTTTGACCTCAAATTGCATATAAATCAAATAATAGCACACATATATAATTCCTCCCAAATTACTAAACTCAAAAATCAATCACTATATAAAGCATTGCACGAGCTAATCTAGCAATGAGAGATGAAAGGACAAAGTTGCTAACCTTTGTGATCATTTGAATGGATGGGGGCCTTCAAATCTTGACAAATTTTGGGAAAAATGTGTGATGAGCTTGAGAGGAAGAGGGAAAAGAACAGAGAGGAGAGGGGAAAGGGGAAGAACAGAGCAAGCTCGGGTGGACGAAGGGTCTATGTAGGACGACCTTTAGTACCGGTTCGTGATACGACCCGGTACTAAAGGTGCTGGAGGAGCCCCGGACTGACAACATCCTGCCACCACTCACTTTAGTACCGATTCATGGCACAAACCGGTGCTAAAGGTTCGCCACGAACCGGTACTAATGAGAGCGGCCGATTAGCCGTTGGAACCGGCACTAATGCACACATTAGTGCCGGCTCAAATTCAAACCGGCACTAATGTGCTTCACATTTGACCCTTTTTCTACTAGTGGTGGCGCGGGGCACCCGGGCGAGCGGAAATGCGCCCCTGGATCCGAGCCTCCATGGCGGTGGCTCGCTCTCGGTGGTGAGCTACGGCACCTGGCCGCGGCGCCGCGGCACCTCGGATCGGCGGCGACATGGAGGGCTTTTGGGGGATGGCCGACTGCGGGGGTGGTTGGCCCTCCGGTTAGATCTGATCTGGCCAGAGTGGCTTGCTTGCTCCGCGGCGGAGGAGATCAATGGTGGTCCATGCGCACGATGCGAGATGGAGGTTCGTCGAGTGGATCCGGGTGAAAACCTCGTTCTTGGCTTGTTGCCAAGACCGGCGATGGCGGCACTCTTTTGTGTCGTTACCTTCTTGAAGGCATCTCCGTGGAAAAGCTCCAGACCTCTATCTGCTACCTCCGGGGAAAACCCTAGATCAGTAGATCGGATGACGGTGACGCTCTGGTGTCATTTCCCCCTTGAGGGCGTCATTCTTGGAGGTGTACACGGACTCGAGGGATCAGTGGACGACTTCTTTGGTGGAGCGGTGCTTCATCTTTCTCGTTGATGGCGGCGGATCTCGGCGATGTGGCGCAGTGGAGATTCGGCATTCGATGCGCCGAGATGGGCTTGCGCAGGAGAAGGATGCTGCCTGGCGTCATGGTGGCGTCGATGGCAGAGGGGCCTGGCAAGGTCGATGCGTTAGTTTCTGCTCTGAAGATGGATTGATGGAAGACGGCGGCGGCGACACATGAGAGTGTGTCGGACCGGTTTGTACCCCAAACCCAGTATGTGGCTCGGTTGGGGCCTTCGGATTTAGATGTTAGGCTTTAGTGTGATGTCTCTTTGGTATTAGGCTCGGACTATTGGCACGCCTTCATCAAGTGGATATGAGTAGCGAGAGTTGTTGCTAAAATGGTGGCTTCAGACTACTTTGTAAGGTCTTTGTGAATAATTAATAAAATAACTGCATGCATCGTCCAGATGTAGAGGCCGGGGGTAACCCTCCTTTTCTAAAAAAAAAGTTGCTAACATAATCATATTATTTTTAGCCATGTTAACAATTTGCTAAATTTGTTTGTTGTGTATTTCTGTATAATTCAAGGAGTTTTTAAGTTTCGGTCAACACCCACTTCCATTTCTGTATCCGCTCGGTATTCGCTCTGTGTTTATTTTCGGTAGTATCTATTTTCATATTCATTTTGAGTTTTTTGTAGTGTTTTTGCTTCTACAAAAAACATGTAAAAACAAATATGACAGCACCCAATTCTATCCGTTTCCACTTCATTTTTATCCCTAATTGCATCATGCAGTTGCATCAGGCAATGTGCGAGTTGGACACAGACGTACTCCTTCTACTTCTTTAAGGAAGGAGTATTGATCGAGCACGGGCAGCTCCAGTGGAAAGCCTGATTCAGAGAGAATTAGTGCGTTAGCTGAATGCAGCCTTGCATCACTCTCCCCACCACCTTGTAGTCTTGGTTTAGCCATTTTTATATATATATATATATATATATATATATATATATATATATATATATATATATATATATATATATATAGAACATGGATTTGCTATCAACACTTGTTAGGGTGGTGGTTATCGGAACCGTTCATATGCATCAAGATTCGCACCTTTGGACAGATAAGGTTCTGATTTTATGATTTATTGAATATCGCCATGACTAGAGTGGAAAAGTGAGCTAGAACTTTATGGATGCAGTGTCCAGAAACGGCAACCTAGTCTCTGCATTTTCAGACTCAATGAGAGCAAGTATGCAGCAAACTTTTGTAGGTGGCAGGGATCGTCAGTGTGCTATTTTGGCAAACCTATTTAAATACTCATTTACTAAAGGTTCCGGCAATAGTATGCTAATTTTGGCATGTGAATCCTGCCACTTTCTTCTGACCATAGCATAGATGGTCAATTAGCATCTGCGTATTACGCACAAGGTCCAAGATTGCATGGACCTAAAGCACATCTGGTGCTAACGCATGGTCACAGTACACGCACATATCATATTACCTGATTGATTCATTGATGCTAGTGGGTCAAGCCAGCTTATGCATGTCCGGATGTACCTAGCGTCCGAGCCTTAGCCCGTAAACTTGCTTGGACAAATTCACACACAAATAATTATGAAGTTTTAATAGAAGGAGATCAGATGGAATTAAAACCTGGATTTTAATGTACTATTTCTAGCAACCATCAGTGCCCCTCCACTACTTGGACCGCAATGCTCTGTAATCTTACCACTTCGCCTCCTTCCTGTTCGTATTCGTCTTGCGCCCCGCTCGCGGCGGAGCCCTGCACGCGGAAGACAACCTTCTTATGGATGGTGGTGTGCTCGCAGCGGTCATGGAGGGCAACGATTTTGTGGAGAGCAGCGCCCCCACGCCCGGGGCTGGTGGCGGTCGGCGTGCAACTGGCCAGTAGCATCCTCGCGGCGGTCAATCTGGCCATTAATTGCAGACCAAAAATGAGTCTGTAGTGAAGACAATCAAATCAGCGCGATATATAGCTGCATCAGTGATGGCCAACGCATTTTTCCAAGCCCACTTAAAAATTCATCATTGAGAACATGCATTCAAATTTAAACATGATTAAACATGAACGGCCGCTCAACCACCGGTCAAAGTCCATCTAAACATTAAGAAACATAAAAAGACTGAACACGCCTCCCAACCACCCAACATGCTGCCCTAGGCGTCGTCATCGTTTTCATCGTCGCCGGTGAGGTTTGAGTGCGCGAAAAAGAGAAATCACATCAACAAATCGGTGTGCCCCCGTCGTTGGACCACACGCGGGGCGATTGTTTCGCCGCCATATACATACAATCAAGCAAGGTTCCTTGTGCGCAACTGATGGTTCCCCGAATCGGATTGGGTGGGGTTCCGTCAATAAAGAAGGACGCTATGGCCTTGCAAGGTTTCAAGTTGAGGAATATTGCAAGGTTCCTTGTGCGCATCAGAGGGTTCCCCCGTTCGGATTGGGTGGGGTTCCGACATTAGAAAGAGGAGGGTTCTCGCTCGCGATATGACGGACATGTACCAACTATATACAAGGAGCGTTATCAATCATCAAGATGGTGGGGGCCTGCCCCGCGGGGGGAGGGGGGTTGTATGGATGTGCATATAGAGAGCTCCAACGTTATACAGACATAGGTTTGAGTGCGCGAAGAAGAGAAATCACATCAACAAATCGGTGTGCCCCCGTCGTTGGACCACACGCGGGGCGATTGTTTCGCCGCCATATACATACAATCAAGCAAGGTTCCTTGTGCGCAACTGATGGTTCCCCGAATCGGATTGGGTGGGGTTCCGTCAATAAAGAAGGACGCTATGGCCTTGCAAGGTTTCAAGTTGAGGAATATTGCAAGGTTCCTTGTGCGCAACAGAGGGTTCCCCCGTCGGATTGGGTGGGGTTCCGACATTAGAAAGAGGAGGGTTCTCGCTCGCGATATGGCGGACATTGTAAAACTCGTATGCCTCCTGCTCAGAGTTGAAAGACATGCCCACAGCTGGTTCGAAGACAATCTTCTTTCCGAGCTTCACTGCTTCATCCATCGCCCTCTCGATTGCCCTCCGCTGCTGCTCTGAATGGCGTCCCATTTTTATTCCTGTAAGATTAATACGACGCACTAAGTTTGTTGCGATCCATGCTGGTTCTATAGTGTGCAGATAGTTCCAACGACAAGGGGTATGATTCTGAAATGATGTAGACCTTTTCTATATGAAAGAACTATGATGGTTGCATAGTGCGATAATTACCTTTGACGTCTTGTCCATCCCTCTTCATCTGCTTGGCCGCTGTTGTCTTCGTCGGCGACTTGCGCTGGTTTGGTACCATTCCCCTCGTCCGTGTGTTCCCCATCAATTGTCTCGGCGCCAGGCGTGTTTTTGCTTGCTGGTTTTGGTTCGGTCTGATCCACGCTAGGGGCTGAGGTTCACGCATGCAGTGCCACGAAAACGAGTGAGGATCATAGAAGAGAGCTTTAAAAACAGATTTTTGGATCTCTCGATCTTAAAAATGAGAACATGGTGAAAGTTTACATGCATGAGGGAGTGAAGACTGAAGAGCGCAAAAAAAGTTTTCAGATTCGTACCCTTTACATCGTCTCCCTCCATAGCCTGCGCAGCACCGCCGTTCTCCCCCGCTGAGAAGGATGTCGGTCGCTGTCCGGGGGGCTGCTCTTGCTCCGTCGAGGCCGTATCTCTACCTTTCGCCGGATCCACCATTTTCTCTGGTCGCTCCTCTCTCTGTCTCTCTCTGGACGGGCGAGATAGAAGATGATGGCAGTCACAGCCCACACGTTTGAACACGCACAGGAGTCACGGGGGTGTTTAGCCCCCAAGCAAATGGCCGGCGCAGTGCTGGCGCCTGGTCACGGGATGCAGGACTGGCCTGGGCGGTGCAGGACTGGCGCAGAACCGGCGCCTGTGACAAAACAACAAACATGAAGCAAGGTTAAATTTGTTACGCATATCAGGGAGCAAAAAAAAGAAAGCGTACAGAACAATTCTGATTGAATCAAGGGCAATCCAAAAAAACATCAACTGCATTCTGCTTTATTGCGTGTTACGATTAAAAAGAATGGTACGAATATGACGCCAGGGTGTTGAAAACTAACGATATGATGGGCAAACGTGAAAGTAATGGAGATGCTACGCATTTTATTTTGTTTGGAGTTCATGGGAGATGGAACACATAAAACAGGCCATGCACAACGGCCCGATTCACGGCCCATAGGGGCTGTGTGGCGTGAACTATGAGCCTCCAATGTCTGGACAGAACACTAAAAAAAAAAAAGAGGGGAAAGGTTCGAACCTTCAGATGGGGGTTCTCCTGGAACCGCATGGGCCGAACGTCGGTGGTCCAAGCCCTGCTGCACTGCACGCTTGCAGCCTAGTTTCTGTCATGTTGCAGCCCGCCTGGTCCACTATGTCTATAAGAGGAAAAACACATCAAATGAAAAAAGCAATGGAAATGCAAATGAGGTAAGAGGATGGACCAGATCCCCAAGCGAATGAGCGCTTGTGATTGCAGCCGCGCCAGCGAAACTTTATATATATAAATCGAGGCGAAAACCTGTTTCGGGAGAACTGATAGGAATAGGTTCCGTTCCTTTTTTGAGACTAGTCAATGTGTACGTACAATGCACGTAAATTTGAAAGTATATTAAGTGCATGTTATTATGTGATTAGCACTATATTTGGCATGAAATTAACTGCACGCTAAACGTGTTAAGCGCTCGACATTGAAACAGTCTAGGTCGTTGGATTGATATGATTTGATGACCGAGATTAATTGAATCTGCCCCTTTCGGTCTTTTTATATTGACTAGTCAATGTGTACATGCAATGCACGTTAATTCGTAAGGATATTAAGTGCATGCGGATATTAAGTAGGATATTATTGGTGTGTTATTATGTGATTAGCACTATATTTGGTATGAAATTAAATGCACGCTAAACGTGTTAAGTGCTTGACATTGAAGCAGTTTAGGTCGTTGGATTGACATGATTTAATGACCGAGATTAATTGGATCTGCCTCTTTGGATCTTTTTATATTAGTATAGATATAGATAAAAATACAAACCGGTTCCAGGGCGCGGCGATGTCTTGCTCTATGCGAGACAATAGCTTGGCTCGCCTACACACAGTCGGTAGTGGGCAGGCCAAGTACCATGTGGATTCGTCACAGCGAAGTTAGAAATGTGTTTTTTTACTTTTCTTATATTTTTGCAAAATACTAAATACATTATTATAACATATAATTCAATTAATTTTTATAAGTGTTCATTTAACATTTAAAATGTACATGCAGTTTAAAATAAGGTGCACTTAACTTTTAGAAACTATTTGTACCATTCAAAAAATGTATTTCATATTTTTAAACAGTTCACGTGTTTCAAGAAAGCGCACATTATATATTTTAAATGTTATACAAATTTAACAAATCTTCATGTAATTGAAAATAAAAAGTTCTATACCATTCAACAAATGTATGCTACATTTGAGAAATTGTTCACGCATTTCAAAATGATGTTTGAGACATTAAAAAATTGTTGCTTAGTTTTAAAAAAATGTCATTAAAGAAAATGTTTCAATGTGTATTAGAATATTTTAACATGTATTTCAAAAAATGTTCAAAAACATGTGTTAAAAAATGTTAATCATGTATTTGAAAATTGTTTAAACATGTATAAAAATGTTGTAGATGTATATGATAAATTTACAGTGTGTATTAAAAAAGTAGACATCAAAACATATAATTGAAAAAATGTACTGAAAAAATATTAAATGTTTATAGAAAGGTTCCTGATGTATATGAATAATGCATACAAAAAGAAGACATTTGTTGAGGGAAAAATAGAATGAAATGATAAATAATCCGAAGAAAACCGATGAAAGAAACAATGAAAAAAAGGAAAAGTGAAAAGCGGAGAGAATAAGAGGAACCCAGAAAAAACCAATACAGATTAGTTAAAACCCGATAAGGAAAAGCACAACAACAAAAAACTCATGTGATAGCTCCAGAATTGGGTCGGCTTAGTAGCGTCACGCGTGAGAGAGAGAGAGACCTACTTACATCTCACAACGGGTGAGAAATCACTCGTGCACAGGTTACAAAGAATCTATGTGTTACAAGGCCGAGGGTTTCACTACAATTCGATGGGCTAGGCCTATTATCTCTAGGGCCTAAAATATGACTGGCTTGGAGATATAAGCGATGACTATAAGTTTCAAATCAATTTATCGGCCCATTCTAGCGCCCTCACGGCCCAAGAGGCAATCCTGAGTCCTTTCTCTGTTGAGAGTTGTGTTTGAGAGCTGAGTCCCAAAAGAACTAGTCAATGTGATATGGGGCAAGCCATGCAGGTGTTCCGATCTTCACAATTGGAGGGGGATTTGGGGAGGATTCACGAGGGACACGAAGAACACAGAGCAAATCCAAACGAAAACACAACAAAGAACACTAATGGACAAGACCCAAATAACTCAGATCACAAGCGCAAATGGATCTCAAGTATTCGACAACAACAAAGGAATTAAAAATAACTAGGGTAGTTATTCCCCCATCTGTAAGAGATGTGAGGGTCTTGAGAGACAATCTTCCCCAAATCTCTAAGCGAGATGGAGGCCTTGGTAAATCCGTTTGGATTCTTTTCCTAATGGAGGTATTGATTCTCCAAGAGGATATATAGAGGAGAAACACTATCTCAATTTCTAATTATGGTTTGCTAACCCTAGAGAGGAGGTGGGGAGAAAAGTATATGGGACGAATCCAACCCACTCGTGCAGGTAAGGGCCGGAAGTTCTGAGATTTTTAGAAGTGTAGCTAGTGTTAGCATAGGCGAGGCCGGAAGTTCTGTGGTTCATATGTTCTAGGTCGCTTCCGGCAAGGCCTGGGGAATCTATAGAGATGGCGAGATTGTGTAGGTGAAGGTTCGGACTTTCCAGAGTGGATGCCCAGAAGTTCTGGGGCTTCAAGGTAGTGCCTTCTTGGCCTTCAAAGTGTCGTTTTCATCTATCCTTATCCTCTTCCATGCTTCCCACGTGGATGGTGTCGCCGTACTCTTGTGATTTCATTTCTCTTCGAGACGCGGTGATCATCTCAACCTATGTATGCACGAGGGAGGATGGTTAAGTAGTATACCATCCAAGAGAGAACCAAGACACATAGAAAGGATATAATTCACCATAGTATATGTGATGCACATTTCTGTTGGCGATGGAACCAAGGCCATAGTGAGGAACCTAAGATGCTCCACATCACAAGGGGTATCCCTTGCGGGGTCACCCTGCCGCTTTTGCACTCCAGATTGCTCCACATTTAACATGTGGTGGGAGGAGAGGGGATTGCACTAGTTTTCTTTTTTTTTTTTGCTTTCCGGTTTGTGTATGGTCTCCCGTAGAGAGCACGGGTGTGCTCCGCCAGGGAGGGAGGGTGTGCTTCATCGTGAGGAACTCCTTGTACTCATGGCAACGCACACCATTCTCCACGCAGAGGAGCACACCCATGCTTCGTGGTGAAGCACACCTATGCTCTGCGACGAAGCACACATGTGTCGCCCTCATACCACATCCATGCTTCACCTTTTTTCCTTTCCAAGTCACACTCATGATCCACCGTGTCGGAGCACACCTACGCTTTGTGGTGAAGCACCTGTGTTTTATGTCAATGCACATATGTGCTTCACCTTTTTAACCTTTTTGGGCACACCTGTGCTTCACCCATTGGAGCACACTTATGCTTCATGGTGAAGCACACCCATGCCCCTCCTTTAGAGAGCATATGTTTCATGTTTTTTTCCTTTTCACTTGCACATGCTTCACCACAGCGAAGCACGTCTATGCATGGTAGCGAAGCACACCTACACTGCATGAAAAATCACACATGTGCTTGTCGGCCCAACAGGAACCGGGGTACCATGGGCCTACGAACCTAAGGCTTGACGGTGGCCCCCAGGGCATGGCCTCACCTAAGACAACGCAATTGAAGGTTTGACCCCTCCAAGAATTTGGAGTAGAAAATTTGTAAGACAGTGGAGAACGATCTGATGGCGCTTCGGTCTGGCGACTCGGGGGGCGACGCCGCCCGCGGCCCCGCGGCGGTGGCGGTCGGCTGGACGGAGGTGCGGCCCGCTCCGGGGTGCCCGTGGCGGCGCTTGCCGCCTAGGGCGGAGCCCCCTGCCCAGTCCCTCTTCGGCAACAGGTTCTGGGCCCTGGTGGGGTGCGTTTCCGACGACGACGACGAGGAGGTAAGGAATGAGGTAAGTGCAGGTGGCGGTGGTGGTTCGCCGAGGCCCCGTGCGGGGTGCTCGGTGGGTGACTTTGTCCCTCGAGCGGAGGAGCTGGGGGGCTCTCTCATGGCAGGTCGCCGGCGCGCGTTCGCCCCTGGTGGACGCGGCGGCCGTGGACTTGCCCCGCGGATCTGGCGCCCGCCAAAGGGTGTCGACGCGGGCCCGGAGGGGCGCTCGAGCGGCCGGCCGGAGGAGGCGCGCCTCGATCTGGCGTTGGCCGCGCCGCCAGCGGGTGCGGCGGGCTCGCCGGAGTCGACAGGGGTCGACGACGGCGGCGGGGCGGACTCTGCAAGGGAGACGCCGCCCGCGGCTAGGGTTTCGGCGTTGGCAGCGCCCGGGCCGGACGCCTTGCTGGGCCTGTCGGAATGGCCCAGTCTGCCTGTTCGTGGGCCGGGAGGCCCAGTGGTCGAACCTAGTGCGCCAGCGCCAGCAGGGTCGCAGGTGCGCCCCCCTGGGCTTGGGCCTGGTCGGCCTGGCCCGGCCGCCTCAGGCCCGCAAGGGAAGAGGCCTGGGCCCATCGCGACGGGGGATGAGCGGCCGCCCCAGCCTATTTATAGGTGGCTGTGGCTGCCGAAGGGTGCCCTAGATCTGTTGCTAGGGTTTCTCGCATCCCCCTCGCAGGTGCGGCGGCTCGGGCATCGCGCGCGCCGCCTGCGCCGCTCCGTCTCTCCACCTCCACTCACTCGCTCGTTCGCCACCGCGGTGAGGATGGGCTCCCGCCGCGTGGAGAAGCCACCCATGTCGCCTCCGATCCCGGCGGCGGAGAGGCAACGCGAGCAAGATCTGCGGGCGAAGGCGCTCGCCAAGGTCCCGTCGCCGCCGGCGGGCGAGGCGGGCTGGGGGCCGCCGCCTCCCTGGTGGCTCACGGAGCAAGAGCGGAAGAAGGAGGAAGAACGTGAGCGCAAAAGGAAGAGGAAAGAGGAGTATCGGCGCCATGGGCTTGAACAAAAGAAGGAGCTCAAGAGGAAGGATTCCCTCCTCCCTCCGAGCGGCGAGCGGGCTGGGGATCCTCTCGCCAAGAAGCAGAAGCAGAAGGGGGCAGGCTCGGCGCTCCCGCTGCTGGCTGCCGGGCCGCCGGCGTCGAAGGGCTCGGCTGACGCCCCGATCCCAGTGGAGGAACTCGATGGGCCAGAGTGCTTCAAATGCGGGAGGGTGGGCCATTACCAGAATATGTGCCACTTCAAGCCTCTGTGCGTCGTCTGCCACGAGGAGGGGCACGCATCGGCGCACTGCCCCACGCGCGGTCGGCCTCTGCAGATGCAGATCATGGGCAACGCCATCCCCGGCGAGGGCTTCTTCTGCCTGCCCTTCGTGGAGCCGGCGGGCGAGGAGGTCAGTGCCACGGTGGTGGCGGACGCGGCGCTCATCTCGGCGGCACCTGGCAAGCTATCAGTCTCGATCTTGGAGGCGGAACTCCCCCACCTCTTCGAAGGGGATTGGGACTGGCAGGTGGTGGCCGTCGGGGACGACTTGTTCTCCGTCATCTTCCCGACAAGGCCATGCTGCGAATGGCGACGCGCAGTGGCAAGCTGTACCTCTCCCTCAACGACATCATGGCAGAGATCAAGGAAGCTGTTCTGGAGACTCCCAAGGCCGAAATCATGCCGGATGTGTGGGTCAAACTTTGGGGAGTGCCACCCAAGCACCGCCGCGTGGACCGTCTCATGGCCGGGACTGTGATGATTGGGCGCCCGATGGAAGTGGACAAGGCGTCGTTGGCGGGGCTGGGTCCTGTGCGGATGCGCTTTGCGTGTCGCTCCCCGGCCAAGATCACAGGGTATGTTCAAATCTGGTTCAACAGCAAGGGCTTTACCATCCGGATGGAGGCCGAGGCGGGTGGCAGGCTGGGAGGTGCCCCCCCTCCCCCTCCCCCGGCTAGCAAGGACAAGGGCCCTGATGACATGGACAAGGACACGGACAAGGAGAAGGACGCGAGCATGGGGGACGACTCCATTGACACTGCAACTTGGGATAAGCTGGGCCTCAAGGACAAGACTTCGGAGGATGTGGCCCCTTCTGCGGGGGCTGCGAAGGACCGGGAGGAGCATCACGTTGGTGTGGGCAGCAACGAAACGGGTATCAATCAATACGGCTCCAACATGTCCCTCGGCCTCGACCTCGACAAGGGCATCTCGGCTTCGTGCGACTCGGAGGGCCGCTCCATGCTCATCTCCCCGGCTGCGGAGAAAGGCGGGCTCCCCACGCCCGTGCGCGGTCTGGCGATTGGTGGGGGCGGCTCCATAAGAAGACGGCGGGCCGCCAGACCCCCCCGGTGGCACCAACTAGCCCCCCTCGGTGCGGGCGGGCACGCCCGCTTCGCACCGGACGGTGGTGATGGCGTTGGCTTCCCCTGGCGGTGCGGTTGGGGGGCACGGGCCGACGGATCCCACGCCTCCCTCCGACTCTCTCCGGGCGGAGGTGACCAAGGCGGCTCCCATCTCCACGGCCAAGCGCTCCAAGGCGGTGGTGACGACCCCGGTGGCGCAGGAACGGGTCAGCTCCCGGCCAAAGGGCGCCAAGGGCAACCTCCCTGCTCTCCAACGCGCGCAACTCTTGCTGGCCCAGAAGAACATGGAGACCGAAGGTAACCCCCTACCCCGTTTTACGATTTTCGACGATTACTCGGATGAGTGCCTTGGTAGTATTTTAGGGGATAGTGGGGTTGATCTGTCTGATGAGGGTGAGGCCTGAGAGCTCCTGTCTCTCATTCGCTCTAAGGAGATCGCGCAGGCCGCGCTTGCTCAGGCGGCGGCGGCACGCGCTGCGACGGCACCAGAAGAGGCAGGGGCTTCTCTGGTCCCGGTCGCCCGGCCCGATCGGGCGGACACAGCAGCAGGGGCTGCACGGTCCCCCCCAGCCCGTGGTCCCGTGAGGACACGGCGAGTGGCCAAGGCGGTTACGGCTCGTGGTATCCGCCTCCGCAATCGCATAATCTAAATGCGTTTCCTATTCTAGAACATCCGAGGCTACGACCACATTGGGAGGCGGACCCAGCTTAACGAGTTCATTCGCGGCGAAAACATCGATGTAGTTGGTCTGCAGGAAACCATCAAGGCTGATTTCTCTCACCGAGACCTACTCGCCATCGACCCGCTCGAATGCTTCGTGTGGCACTGGGTGCCAGCGATTGGCCACTCTGGGGGTATGCTACTTGGCATCAGCCACGTGTGCTGCGAGGTGGTGGCTTGGGACGCCAGTCGGTTTTTCGTGTCGGCTCATGTCCGCCACCGTGCGTCTCTCCGCGAGTGGGAGATTATAGTGGTCTATGGCCCGGCAGATCATTCTCACTCGCATGATTTCTTGGGGGAACTTCAGGAAAAGGTTGCGGCCTTGGGTGTTCGCAACCTACCCCTCATCGTGGGAGGGGATTTTAACCTTATCCGTTCGGAAGCAGATAAGAACAACGGAATTATTAACTGGACAAGGGTGTCCATGTTCAATAATGTGATTGCTTCTATGGCCCTTAGGGAAGTGGCTCACGTGGGCGCACGCTATACCTGGACAAACAAGCAACTCTCACCGGTCCGGTCGGTGCTGGACCGTGTTTTCATGTCCGTGGAGTGGGAGATGCTCTTCCCCATGTGCTCACTTCACGCTGAAACGAGGATCGGGTCGGATCACGTCCCTCTTATCCTCTCCTCGGGGGAGGACCGGTTAAAACGAAGCCCACGGTTTTTCTTTGAAACTGCTTGGTTTGAAAACCCGGAATTTGAACAAATCTTCCTCTCCAAATGGGAGTCCTGTGTGGCCCGGATACGGCACGCGAGAGGGCCCATGGATTTCTGGATCTCCGCAGGGGCGGGGTTGCGCGCGGCCCTCAAAGGTTGGGGGGCCAACCAGGGCCGCGAGGATAAGTTGCTCCGAGCCCGTTTGGTGACGGACCTCGACCGTATGGACGCGGCTGCGGACGTACGGGTTTTCTCGGAGCAAGAATGGGCCGAGCGGTACGCTGTTGAGGCAAAGGTTGAGGCCCTCCTCCGTGCAGAGGAGGAGTACTGGCGTAGGAGGGGTGGAATAAAGTGGACGCTCGAAGGGGACGCAAACACAAAATACTTCCATGCTTATGCCAATGGCTGGCGACGTAAGTGTGCCATTCTGAGGTTGCAATCGGAGCAGGGGCTCCTATTGCGCCAACAGGACATAGTCTGGCACATTTACGATTTCTACATCAAGCTGCTGGGCTCCAGGGAGGAGTCCAGGGCTCGCCTACGGGCGGATATCTGGGATCCCGCTCTGCTGGTCTCGAATGAAGAGAACGCAGGCTTGGGCCTCGCCTTCCTTCCTCAGGAAATCGACCAGGCGATCCTGGGGATGAAATCTGACACGGCACCCGGCCCGGATGGGTGGCCGATGGTGATGTTCAAACACTTTTGGCAAGTCCTCAAGGGCCCCATTTTCGAGGTGTGTAACGGGTTTATGCGTGGCACTATGGACATATCGCGCCTTAACTTTGGGGTTCTTTCGCTTATCCCCAAAGTTCAGGGCGCGGACAATATTAGACTTTTTCGTCCCATAGCGCTTATCAACGTCCCGTTCAAAATCTGCTCTAAGGCTTGTTCTATGCGCTTGTCTCCGGTGGCCCATCGTATTATCAGTAGGAATCAAACAGCGTTTATTCGTGGTCGCAACATTTTGGAGGGCACGTTGGCCCTACAAGAGATCGTTCACTCGCTCAAGCGTAGCCGCCAGCCGGCAATACTTCTGAAATTAGATTTCGAGAAGGCGTACGACCGAGTGAACTGGGAGTTCCTCCGACAAATCCTTCTGGATCGAGGGTTTTCGGCAGTTTGGGTTCACCGTATGATGCAATTGGTTTCGGGAGGCCAAACGGCGATTGCGGTGAACGGAGAAGTTGGGAACTTCTTCCGCAACAAGCGTGGGCTGCGTCAAGGGGACCCAGCCTCACCGTTGCTTTTTAACTTTGTGGCAGATGCACTAGGTGTCATGCTAGACAAAGCTCGCGTTGCTGGCCACATCAGGGGAGTGGTCGGCAATCTGATCCCTGGAGGGGTGTCGCACCTTCAATATGCCGATGACACCCTACTCCTTTTTGAGCCGGACACTCACAGCATAGCAACGGTTAAGGCCATATTGTTATGTTTTGAACTAATGTCCGGACTAAAAATTAACTTCCACAAGTGTGAAGTGGTGTCCATAGGGATGGGCGCGGCCGAAAGCGAACGGATGGCCAACTTGCTAAATTGCAAGCTTGGAAAGTTCCCGTTCACTTACCTTGGCTTACCGACCGCAGAGAAGAAATGCTCGATTGCCGATTGGGAACCTCTCAACACTAAGGTGGCGGACCGGGTATGTCCATGGAGAGGTCGATTTATGTCATCAGGGGCATGACTAATCCTTACTAACTCTAGCCTCTCGTCCCTACCCATGTTTGCCATGGGTATGTTCTTGTTGGCGGATGGCGTCCATAAGAAAATGGACACTCCCCGGGCACGTTTCTTTTGGGAAGGTGCGGGCCCTAAACGGAAGTACCACATGGTTAAGTGGCAAGCCGTTTGTAGACCTAAAGCCCAGGGGGGCCTCGGGGTCATCAACTCTAAGCTGATGAACATTGCACTTATGTGCAAGTGGATCTGGAAGCTGTCCCAGGGAGGGACCGGCCTCTGGATTGACCTCCTTCGTGCCAAGTACTTCCCGCATGGGAATTTCTTTGAGGCATCTCCTCATGGGTCACCTTTCTGGACCTCCATCCAATACCTCAAACCATACTTCGCCAGGGGAGCGAGGTTTACGGTCTAACAACGGCCGCTCCATCCGGTTTTGGCATGACGTGTGGATTGGCCAGCAACCCCTTTGGTCGGAGTTCCCCCACCTCTACGCCATCGCGGTTGATCCCAATCAACTGGTGGCGTCGGCCCTTAGTGCCTCCCCGCCCCCCATATTCTTCAGAAGGGAGCTTGTGGGACCGGAGCAGGCCAAGTGGGATCACGTGCGGGCTTTGACTGCGAACGTTCGCTTATCGGACTCTGCTGACGAGGTCTCTTGGAGACTCTCGGGCTCTGGCAAGTTCACTGTCAAGTCAATGTACAGGAAGCTGTGTCGCGGGCATGCCCCTATGGCAGCCACGGGGCTTTGGAAGGCACGAATCCCGCTAAAAATTAAGGTCTTTCTTTGGCAATTATGTCAGGATCGCCTTCCTACCTCTATTAATATAGCCAAGCGCAATGGCCCTGCTTCCGGACCGTGCGCTCTGTGTCATAACGCGGAAGATGCTGACCACGCATTTTTTCGCTGCCCTTTGGCGCGGTTTGCTTGGAGTGCGGTCAGGGAGGCCGCTGGGGTGGATTGGGATCCACGCTCACGTTCTGAGCTTCTGTCTTACTTATCTGCGATCCCGGGCTCTTTGCGCCGGATAATGTGGACGTGTGCTTCGGCCTTGCTATGGGCCTTATGGCATATTCGCAACAAGTTTACTATTGAGGGAGCGTTTCCCTCTCATCCCGCCGATGTTATCTTCAAATGCATCTTATTCTTGCAGCAGTGGGCTCCACTGGGAAGGCAACAGGATGCTGATCTCCATCGACATGCTACCGCTCGGCTCCGCACAGTCTACTCGGTGTCCCGAGCCCCGTCGCCTCCTCCGTCTGCTGCCTTATAGGGATAGGCGGCCCTTTTGGTCCTGCTTTCTTTGAGCCTGCGTGCTCGCTACTCTGGCTAGCTATGCCATGTAACGCACTTTTCACCGGTCTCGCCTCTTGGCTCCGTTTCGAAACTTGGCTGTCTAGCCTCGGTTTAGTTTGGTCTCGATACTTGTTCGCACGCTGCCTAATGTTGTGGGCTTTGTTAATTTAAAGCCGGACGTCTCTGACGTCTATGTTCTAAAAAAAGAATTTGGAGTATGGGCCGCCTGAGCTCAGTTCATGGCGCTCCACAGGCCTCTCGGCTTCAGGAAGCGCCTCTCGGGGTCCCCAGGAAGCACTTTGCCAGCTTGGCCTGCCTCCATGAAGGAGGTGGGAATCCTACTGTCAAAGGCATTAAATGTGCCCCATTCTCCCTCCACTGCTGCAAACGTCAGCAACAGTCAGGGGACGCATCAGAATCGTCCGCGACATATGGGCTCCGGTGGGGTGCTCCACTCACCTGAGTCATCAACTGTGGCTCCTAAAAGATTCACCTGCTCCGAGTGTCCGAGGACCATCTACTCTGTACGAGTGAAGATACAACTAGTTGCCCATGGAACAATACGGTGCCCCAACAGCCATCATCCTTGCACAGACAGACATGCCACAAGTTGTCATGTCATGCCAGTATAAGCTACACCGACTCTTCCTTTGTTTATACTGGGCCAATGAAAGCCTCTGAGAGGAGGGACGAGCCCTCAAAGTAGTATAAATAGGGGAAGACTACTGCCTTCAAAGGCAACTGATTCATTCGCAACTCAACACACATATTGCAGCCAGTCCATAGAGAAATGTCAATCTAGAGCAGGAGTAGGGCGTTACACCAACACGGTGGACCAAACCTGGGTAACTCGATGTGTTCTACGTACCCTCTATTCTTATTCTTCTTCCGGCGATCAATGACTAAGGAAGCTAGACGCACTCAGTCCCTGGTGAACTGACAAAGGGTTGTAGCCGACAACCCAATGTCTGGTTCTTAGACACCAAAATTTGGCGCGCTAGGTAGGGGCCGAGGCGCCTCCGTCTTCCTCGGTCCACAACTCCATCACTTGACTCCCCCGCTCTATGCAGCAGCCTCGGCCATGGCATCTCGTACGTCCAAGACATCACATGCCCTGGTAAAAGGCTGGAACACATGCACCAAAGCGCGCCTTCAACGCCAGGACGCTCAGGAGGACAGGCAGCAGATGACACTGCATCCACCTCCAT
The DNA here is from genome assembly GCF_018294505.1 of Triticum aestivum. Taxonomy (NCBI): domain Eukaryota; kingdom Viridiplantae; phylum Streptophyta; class Magnoliopsida; order Poales; family Poaceae; genus Triticum; species Triticum aestivum. The sequence goes on from NC_057794.1 coordinate 471,501,677, forward strand.
CCCCCGTCTTCTCGTGGGACAAAGACAACGCCTCACACCAAGACCGAGGCCACAATGCAAAAAAAATGGTGCAGACGACTGGATCATCCATGACAAACTGCATAGAGCTCCGCATGCCAACCGGGAGCTCTCTGGATTCGGCGGCCAGGCGTTCACTTCCAAGATATGTGAAGCGCCCTAGCCACTGCATTTTGGACCAAGGGTGTTGTTGTGATGCGATGGTGCAACCAGCCCCACAATCATATCGACGCCAAATGGCGAGGTATGATTCTGCATGGACTTCTCGGGCGTAAACAAGAAGCCCGAGGAGGCTGTAGACAGGACGGCCTTGACCACACTATGTGGGGGGTACCGCACCTGTGTCTACCATTCGAGCTAAATAATGCAGGGGCCGCTTTGTGAAGGCTCGTGCGCAGCGCTCCCTGTACCCAAGTAAGCGGGGATATAGCTGGCCCATGGCGCCCCCGCTCAGCCCCCAGCCAAGGGCCTGGTAGGCTGTTTCGGGATACCTAACCACTCAATCACCAACGGCGAGGATTACACCGCCAGTCACACTCTTCGGGACTATGATGACGACCTCGACACTAAGATCTGCTTTGGAATCGACACTAGCCTAAGTGACAATGAATAGGGTGAACATGCGCACGCTAAGAGACTCTTGTAAACGTATGCCTGGGGCCTCCTCCGCCAAGAAGATAGACTATGGCGTGCTTTCACACTATTGGAATGCCCGACGATTGCTTTCCTATCTGTCCTCTTTTGCCCGAGGCGGAGTTACAGCAGTGCGCCCTGCTTGCCACGATGGAAATGTTCTCGGGTCCAACCCCATACGAGCCGCTTTCTCCAGGTTGATGGCCCCCTGCTTCTCTTCCCGTGCGGTAGAGTTACAGTAGTGCATCACACCTACCATGGTGGAAATGTTCTCGGGTCCTACCCCGTGCGAACCGATTTTCCCAAGATGCCGGACCCCTGCTTCTCTCCCCGTGCGATAGAGTTACAGCAGTGCGCTGCACCTGCCATGATGGAAATTGTTCCTGGGTCCTACCCCGTCCGAACTGCTTTCCCCAGGTTGCCGGGCCCCTACTTCCCTCCCTGTGTGGCAGAGTAACAACTGTGCGCCGCACCTATCATGATGAAATATTCCCGGTCCTACCCCATGCGAACCGCTTTCCCCAGGTTGTCAGGCCCCTGCTTCTCTCCCTGCACAACTGGGTTACAACAGTATGCCACATCTATCATGATGGAAATATTCCCAGGTCCTACCCCATGTGAACCATTTCCCTGGGTTACCGGGCCCCTATTTCTCTCCCTATGAGGTAGAGTTACAGCAGTGCGCCACACTTGCCACGATGAAAATGTTCCCGGGTCCTACCCCATGCGAACAGCTTCACCCAGGTTGTTGGGCCCCTGCTTCTCTACCTATGCGGTAGAGTTACAGCAATGCGCCGCACCTTCCACGATGGGAATGTTTCCGGGTCCTACCCCGTATGAACCGCTTTCCCTGGGTTGTCAGGCCCCTGCTTCTCTTCCAGTGCGGCAGAGTTACAACAGTATGCCACACCTATCAGGATGTAAATGTTTCTGGGTTCTACCCCATGCGAACCACTTTCCTTAGGTTGTCGGGCCTAGCTTCTCTCATTGTGCGGAAAAGTCACAGCAGTGCGCTGCACCTGCCACGATGGAAATGCTCCTAGGTCCTACTCCATGCGAACCGCTTTTCCCAGTTTGACGGGCCCCTGCTTCCCTCCCCGTGCGGCAGAGTTACAGTAGTGCGCTGCACCTATCATGATAGAAATGTACCTTGGTCCTACCCAGTGCAAACCGCTTTTCTCAGGTTGTCGGGTCCATGATTCTCTCACCGTGTGGCAAAGTTACAAAAGTGTGCCACACCTGTCACGATAGAAATGTTTCCGGGTCATACCCCATGCAAATCGCCCTGGGCCGGCAGCTCGGGAGGAACACCGAGGCGTATGTCGATGACATAGTGGTCAAGTCACGAGAGGCGAGGACGCTCGTCAAAGATTTGGATGAAACATTCGTCAACCTGCGCAAGGTAAACCTGCGACTCAACCCGTAGAAATGCGTGTTCAGCGTCCCGTCCGGCTAACCCAGAGGGATCGAGGCTAACCCAGAGAAAATCAAGGCGATAGAAAGGATGAGCCCACCACAGACCCTCAAGGTGCAGAAGCTCGCCGGCTGCATAACTTCATTGGGACGCTTCACCTCTAAGCTAGGCGAGCGCGCCCTCCCGTTCATCAAACTGGCGAAGAAGAAGAGCCTGTTTGGATGGACTCCGAAGGCCAAGGCGGCCTTCCAAGACCTCAAGAAGTACCTCACCAGCCCGCCGGTGATGGTGGCACCTCGTTCTCTTGAGCCCCTGGTGCTTTACCTGGCCGCCGCACCCCACTCGGCCAATGTGGCACTCGTGGAGGTCCGAGAAGAGCGCAGATGCGGGAGTGCGGCGTAGCGCCTCGGGCCCGACCACACCATCGCCCCTTAGGACGGTGCTCCTGAGACCCCGACTACCCCACCAAACGGCAAGGCTCCCGAGGCTCCATCGTCTCAAGAGGGGCAGGACGTCATTGACGCCTCCTCCCTCATCGAGCACTGCTACGTCTTGAGCTTGCGTTGGTTTTCCCCGAAGAGGAAGGGATGATGCAGCAGAGTAGCGTAAGTATTTCCCTCAGTTTTTTAGAACCAAGGTATCAATCCAGTAGGAGGCCACGCACAAGTCCCTCGTACCTACACAACACAAAGAGCTCAACGCAACCAACGCGATTAGGGGTTGTCAATCCCTTCACGGTCACTTACGGAAGTGAGATCCGATAGATAATATTTTTGGTATTTTTGATATAAAGATGCAAAGTAAAAAGTAAAAGGCAAAGTAAAAACAAAACAAGATTAAAGTGATGGCGATTGATATGATGAGAATAGACCCGGGGGCCATAGGTTTCACTAGTGGCTTCTCTCGAGAGCATAAGTTTTCTACGGTGGGTGAACAAATTACTATTGAGCAATTGACAGAATTGAGCATAGTTATGAGAATATCTAGGCATGATCATGTATGTAGGCATCACGTCCGTGACAAGTAGATCGAAACGATTCTGTATCTACTACTATTACTCCACTCATCGACCGCTATCCAGCATGCATCTAGAGTATTAAGTTAAAAACAGGGTAACGCTTTAAGCAAGATGACATGATGTAGAGAGATAAATTCATGCAATATGAAATAAACCCCATCTTGTTATCCTTGATGGCAACGATACAATACGTGTCTTGCTGCCCCTTCTGTCACTGGGAAAGAACACCGCAAGATCGAACCCAAAACTAAGCACTTCTCCCATGGCAAGAACTACCAATCTAGTTGGCCAAACCAAATGGATAATTCAAAGAGACTTGCAAAGATAACCAATCATACATAAAAGAATTCAGAGAAGATTCAAGTATTGTTCATAGATAGACTTGATCATAAACCCACAATTCATCGGTCTCAACAAACACACCGCAAAAGAAGAAGATTACATCGAATAGATCTCCACAAGAGAGGGGGAGAACATTGTATTGAGATCCAAAAAGAGAGAAGAAGCCATCTAGCTACTAACTATGGACCCGAAGGTCTGAGGTAAACTACTCACACTTCATCGGAGAGGCTAGGCTGATGTAGAAGCCCTCCGTGATGATGGCCCTCTTCCGGCAGAGCTCCGGAACAGGCCCCAAGATGGGATCTCGTGGATACAGAAAGTTGCAGCGGTGGAATTAGGTTTTTGGCTCCTGTTCTGATCGTTTGGGGGTACGTCGGTATATATAGGAGGAAGGAGTACGTCGGTGGAGCACCGAGGGGCCCACGAGGCAGGGGGTGATGAAGCCATGTACCTAGGGTAGGGGCACGGGCCTGTCCAAAAAGCCCTACCCTGGGACATCCCTAGGAGAAGTCACCTTTCAATCAACTTGAAGGTATCCCACTCGACGAGTTCAAGACACTCGACCATGAAGCCAACCACTCGACTGCCAGGAGACCTAGAGTCACTCTGCAGGCAAACGGTCGGCTATTAAGTAGTCTTTATGGTCATTATCACACTTTATTAAGGGCGTTACCAGTAACGCCCAACCTTAAATGTACCTTAAACCCTGCATTACTGAGGGCAGGAGGGGGCCGGCGAACTCTATATAAGCCACCCCCCTCCTCAGTATGAAGGGTTCGCACCCCTGTTATTCACACGCCAGTAATCCAGTCGACCGCCTCCGGGCACCGAGACGTAGGGCTATTACTTCCTCCGCGAAGGGCCTGAACTCGTACATCTTGGTGTGTTTACAACTTCCCAATAGCTGAGATCTAGCCTCTCCATACATACCCCCTACATCACTATCAGAGTTAGAACCACGACAGTTGGCGCCCACCTTGGGGCGGGAATCTTAGCGCCTGATTGGAGAAGTTGCGATTTTTCCGATCCCTTTGATCATGGTTTCGTGCAGAGTTTTGGTGGAGGGCCGCGAGATCCGCCTCGGCGCGCTCACGTTCATCGCCAACGACTCCGCCTGGCTTCAGGAGGCGCCACTCGACATCGACGCACTCCCCATCCGCGGTGCGATGCATTTCCACGCATGTGTTCGTGGCGTCCTCCTGCGGCAGCCGTCGACCCAGTATCGATCGGCCCCCGTATCGTCTCCGCGCTCTGTCTCCCACCAGCGCAAGCGCTCCGGTCGGTCGAGACTTCAGAGGTGGGTGAGGCATGTCGTGGCTCGCCAGTCGGCCGCCCCGCAAGTCGTGGCAATCGAGCCCGACGAATCCCTCTGCGGCTTGTTCGACTGGCTCCGCGGAGACCGCATCCGAGTGCGACAGCAGCGACCCAGCGGCTGAGATCCTGGCGGTCGATGGAACGCACAGTCCTCCCGGTTTCCCTCGCGCTGATGGAGGCGCGGGTGGGGCGACCCGTCGCGTCCCCACGATGAGTATCTCCCCGCACCTCTCACGTCATTACAGCGAGACAAGCTTCGCCACCGGAACACGGACGCACTCCGCACTCCTATCGTCGGAGAGTCCCCCAAGGCCCGGGCCTTGGAGGACGCGCGCTTGGCTAATTTGGCCGAGCGCACTCGACTGGAGAATCTCCAGCGAGCACTCGACGAGCAAGAGCGTCAGCGGGCTCCCGAGTCTAGTTGACGCCAGCTCTTCCCGCCGACGCAGGTATACCGAACCCCAGTTCAGAATTTGGCTGCCGCGGCCTGTATAGCGGAATCGATTCAGCCCTCCCAGTCGGAGGCTGGCAGGGGCTTGTTACAGATCAGAGCGTTGCTCTGAGCAGCGGGAAACCAGAATTCCGCTGTTTCTCAGTCGCGGAATAGGATCCACAGTTGATCCGTTGCGACAGATACAGTCCAGTCGGCTCACAGCCCGCGGTCGCCCCCGAGGCGTGAGGGACGTGGCGACCGACATGATCAGTACAGAAGGAATGAGCAGTATGATCACCGATCCAATCATGATAATCAACGTCGAGTGCCAACCCCTCCCCCGAGGAGTGGGTCATATGCGCCTCGACATCGAGATGATAGGCGCCTTCATAGCGTTGGGCAGAGGATTCCCGTCGACCCCAGGGACCCAGGCTTTGACGCAAGATCTGTCCTCATTCAAGGCTTGGTTGACAGGAACAGGGCTCATCGGGAACGCCGTAACAGAGATGCAGCAGTAGAATACGTGTTTCAGGGCCAGAGTGTTTCAGTCGAGCCATCAGGGCCGCGGTGATTCCTCCCAACTTTCGGTTGGCGACTGGAGTCAGCAAGTTCACCGGTGAGTCTAAGCCTGACACTTGGCTCGAAGATTACCGAGTGGCTGTACAGATTGGCGGTGGCAATGATGAGGTGGCTATGAAGCATCTGCCTCTCCTGTTAGAGGGCTCGGCCAGAGCATGGCTGAATCAGTTAGCACCCAGCAGCATCTACACTTGGGAGGATCTCTCTCGAGTGTTTGTCACAACCTTTGAGGGAACATGCAAGCGACCCGCAGGCCTTACAGAATTGCGGTCTTGCGTGCAGAAGCCAAGTGAAACTCTGAGGGATTACATCCAGAGGTGGATCACTTTGCATCACACAGTTGAGAACGTACCGGATCACCAAGCAGTTTGTTCCTTTAAAGAAGGCGTCAAGAACAGAGAGTTGAACCTGAAGTTCGGTCGAATCGGAGAAATGTCCCTGAATCGGATGATGGAAATTGCCACCAAATACGCTAACGGAGAAGATGAAGATCGACTCCGGAGTGGCAAGCAGAAAGCAGTCGCCCAGGAAACCGGAGGCAATTCCAGTCGGAAGCAGAAGCGGAAGGTCGAGCCAGCCGCCCCTGGGGAGGCCCTGGCCGCAACCCAGGGAAATTTCAAGGGAAAACCCAAAGGCCCCTGGAAGCCCAAGAAAGTCAAGGATCAAGATGGAAATGATGTTTTGGATCTGCCATGTCACATCCACACCAAGAAAGATGAAGAGGGTAATTTCATTTACCCAAAGCATACCACTCGATAGTGCCGGCTCCTGATCCAGCAGTTTCAGGGCAAACAGCCCAAAGATAATGGAAAAGAGTCGGACAGGGTCGAGGACAAGGAAGATAGCGACGACGGATACCCCCAAATCAATTCCACCCTGATGATTTTTGCTGATGTCGAAAGCAAAAGTCGACTGAAAGTCATTAACCGTGAGGTGAATATGGTTGCTCCGGCGACACCCAGTTATCTGAAGTGGTCTCAGACTGCCATCACATTCGACCAGTCTGATCACCCTACACACATTGCCACCCCTGGGAGGCAAGCTTTGGTGGTCGACCCAGTTGTCGAAGGCACTCGACTGACCAAAGTCCTGATGGATGGTGGCAGTGGCCTGAACATATTGTATGCTGAAACATTGAAAGGGATGGGCATTCTGATGTCCAGGCTCAGTGCCAGCAACATGAGCTTCCATGGAGTCATTCCTGGAAAGAAAGCCGAGTCACTCGGCCAGATTGCTCTCGACGTGGTTTTCGGTGATTCAAAGAATTACCGCAGGGAAAAGTTGACATTTGAGGTTGTGGACTTCCAAAGTGCTTATCATGCTATTCTGGGCCGGCCAGCTTATGCACGCTTCATGGCTCGACCATGCTACGTGTATCTCAAGTTGAAGATGCCCGGCCCCAGAGGTGTGATCACCGTTACCGACAATCGGAAGAAAGCGCTCAGATACACTCCAAATAGGAAGAAGCGCTCATCCAGTTCCTCCGTGAGAACAGGGACGTCTTCGCATGGAAGCCTTCTGACATGCCTGGAGTTCCCAGGGGGCTGGCTGAGCACCGTTTACGAGTCGACCCAAAGTTCAAGCCTGTGAAAGAACATCTTCGACGGTCCGCCGTCCAGAAGAGGAAAGCTATTGGCGAGGAGGTGGCTCGGCTCTTAGCAGCGGAGTTCATCTGAGAGATTTACCACTCCGAGTGGCTCGCCAATGTGGTCATGGTCCCCAAAAAGGACAAGTCACTTCGCATGTGCATTGACTTTAAACACATCAATCGGGCCTGCCCGAAAGATCATTTTCCTCTCCCCCGCATCGACCAGGTAGTGGACTCGACTGCGGGGTGTGCGCATTTGTCTTTTCTAGATGCTTATTCAGGGTACCATCAGATCCGTCTGTATGGACCCGATGAGATCAAAACGGTTTTCATCACCCCATTTGGGTGCTTCTGTTATGTCACCATGCCCTTCGGCCTCAAGAATGCTGGAGCCACGTTCATGAGGATGATTCAGAAGTGTTTACTCACTCAGATCAGTCGGAACGTAGAAGCATACATGGATGATATTGTGGTTAAGTCACGGAAAGGTTCCAACCTACTGACTGACCTTGCCGAAACCTTTGCTAACCTCAGGGGATACGATATGAAGCTCAATCCATCAAAGTGCACATTCGGAGTTCCAGGTGGAAAGTTACTCGGTTTTCACGTTTCCGAACGAGGAATCAACGCCAATCCCGAGAAAGTTGGGACCATACTCCGGATGAAGCGCCCTGTGCGTGTACACGATGTCCAGAAACTTACAGGTTGCTTGGCCGCTCTAAGTCGATTCATTTCTCGTCTCGGTGAAAAGGTGTTGCCTCTTTACCGACTGATGAAGAAGTCTGACAAGTTCGAGTGGACTCCAGAAGCTGACGCAGCGTTTGCAGAGCTCAAAGCTCTGCTCTCCACCCAGCCGGTGCTTGCTGCCCCAATCAGTAAAGAGCCTCTGCTGCTGTACATTGCGGCCCCGGGACAAGTTGTCAGTACAGTACTCACGGTCGAGCGGGAAGAAGAAGGAAAGGCCTTCAGAGTTCAGCACCCAGTATATTATGTGTCTGAAGTTTTGACCCCTTCGAAGCAAAGATATCCCCATTACCAGAAGCTTGTATATGGGATCTACATGACCACGAAGAAGGTTGCACACTACTTCTCTGACCATTCCATTACAATCGTCAGCGACGCTCCACTGTCAGAGATGTTGCACAATAGAGATGCAACTGGTCGAGTGGCTAAGTGGGCGATTGAACTCCTCCCCCTAGATATCAAGTTTGAAGCAAAGAAGGCTATCAAGTCCCAAGCAATTGCAGATTTCGTCGCCGAGTGGATTGAACAGCAACTCCCGACTCAAGTTCACTCGGAGCACTGGACCATGTTCTTTGATGGATCTAAGATGCTGAACGGTTCTGGTGCTGGGGTAGTATTGGTCTCCCCCCAAGGAGATAAGCTCAGATATGTTCTCCAGATTCACTTCGATTCCTCCAACAATGAAGCAGAATATGAAGCACACTTGTACGGGTTGCACATGGCCATTTCATTCGGCGTCCGGCGCCTCATGGTCTACGGCGACTCAGATTTGGTGGTTAATCAGGTGATGAAGGAGTGGGACGTCAAAAGCCCAGCTATGACTGGCTATTGCAACGTAGTAAGAAAGCTAGAAAAGAAATTCGAGGGGTTAGAGCTTCATCACATCCCCCGACTGAAAAATCAAGCAGCAGATGATCTGGCAAAGATAGGCTCCAAGAGAGAAGCCATTCCCAGCAATGTGTTTTTGGAGCACATCCGCTCGCCGTCAGTCCAGGAGGATCCCTTCGCAGAAGAAGCCCCGCAACCGAAAAGTGCCACAGATCCGACTGAAGTCGAAATTCCTGCTGTGGTCAACCTAGTCATGGAGGTCTTGGCTACACTCCTAACTAGATGGTACCATACATCGCGTATATCTTGAGGAAAGAACTCCCGGAGGACGAGGAAGAGGCTCGATAGATCGTCCGCCGATCCAAGGCCTTCACAGTCATAAAGGGACAGTTGTATAGGGAAAGCGCGACTGGAATCGGTCAGAAATGCATAACACCAGAAGAGGGTCAGATGATCCTTAATGATATCCACTCGGGGACCTGTGGTCACCATGCGTCCTCTCGGACCATTGTGGCTAAAGCATACCGAGCAGGATTTTACTGGCCAAGAGCAAATGAGATGGCAAAAGAGATAGTCGACAAGTGTGGAGGCTGCCAGTTCTACTCCAACATGTCACACAAGCCTGCATCAGCCCTGAAGACCATTCCACTCGTATGGACCTTTGCTGTCTGGGGACTGGACATGGTCGGTCCACTAAGAATAGGCAGGAGCGGATTCACGCATGTTCTTGTGGCAGTCGACAAGTTCACCAAATGGATTGAAGCCAAGCCTATCAAGAATCTCGATGCTTGCACTGCTATCAGTTTCGTCAGAGGGCTGACATTCAGATACGGGGTCCCGCATAGCATCATCACCGACAATGGGTCAAACTTCGATTCAGACAAGTTCAGAGCTTTTTGCGCCTCTCAAGGCACGCGAGTCGACTACGCGTCGGTCGCGCATCCTCAGTCGAATGGACAAGCTGAAAGAGCAAATGGTCTGATTCTCAAAGGATTGAAGCCTCGATTGATGCGTGATCTCAAACACGCAGCAGGCGCTTGGGTCGACGAACTTCCATCGGTTTTGTGGGGGCTGAGGACCACCCCGAACCGATCGACCAGAAGAACGCCATTTTTTCTGGTTTATGGAGCCGAAGCCGTCCTGCCGAGTGATCTACTTCACAACGCCCCCAGAGTCAAGCTTTATAACGAAGACGAAGCAGAGCAAGCCCGGCAAGACGCAGTCAACCTCCTAGAGGAGGAGAGGGAAATGGCTATGATCAGATCGACCATCTATCAGCAAGACTTGCGTCGATTCCATGCCAGAAATGTGAAGAGCCGAGCCTTCCAGGAAGGAGATTTGGTCCTCCGAGTGGATCAACAGAAACCACACAAACTTGCTCCTACTTGGGAAGGCCCCTTCATCGTCACTAGAGTCCTCCGCAATGGAGCATATCACCTCTACAATGTTGATCACCAGATCGACGAGCCACGAGCTTGGAATGCGGAACTACTCCGCCCCTTTTACACTTGAGTTCTCCCTTGGACGAGATGTAATAAGAAAAAATTTCTGCAGTTCATTTTTACCAAAGACAAGAGCGTCCCAATAATTGATGTCACTCTTGTTTGCATACAAAATCCCCAGTGGCTGACTTAGCTGCGAATCCGTTTCGCCTAAGTTTGAAAAATCCTACCAAGTGGAGAGCAATCCTCCCACTCGGGGGCTTAGCTGCAGTCCAGTACTCGCCTAAGTTCTCCCACTTAGAGACTTAGCTGCAGTCAGGCACTTGCCTAAGTTTGAAAAAATCCTACCGAGTGGAGAGCAATCCTCCCACTCGGGGGCTTAGCTGCAGTCCAGTACTCGCCTAAGTTCTCTCACTTAGAGACTTAGCTGCAGTCAGGCACTCACCTAAGTTTGAAAAAATCCTACCGAGTGGAGAGCAATCCTCCCACTCGGGGGCTTAGCTACAGTCCAGTACTCGCTTAAGTTCTCTCACTTAGAGGCTTAGCTGCAGTCAGACACTCACCTAAGTTTGAAAAAATCCTACCGAGTGGAGAGCAATCCTCCCACTCGGGGGCTTAGCTGCAGTCCAGTACTCGCCTAAGTTCTCTCACTTAGAGGCTTAGCTGCAGTCAGACACTCGCCTAAGTTTGAAAAAATCCTACCGAGTGGAGAGCAATGCTCCCACTCGGGGGCTTAGCTACAGTCTAGTACTCGCCTAAGCTCTCTCACTTAGAGGCTTAGCTGCAGTCAGACACTCGCCTAAGTTTGAAAAAAAATCCTACCGAGTGGAGAGCAATCCTCCCACTCGGGGGCTTAGCTGCAGTCTAGTACTCGCCTAAGTTCTCTCACTTAGAGGCTTAGCTGCAGTCAAACACTCGCCTAAGTTTGAAAAAATCCTACCGAGTGGAGAGCAATCCTCCCACTCGGGGGCTTAGCTGCAGTCCAGTACTCGCCTAAGCTCTCTCACTTAGAGGCTTAGCTGCAGTCAGACACTCGCCTAAGTTTGAAAAAAAATCCTACCGAGTGGAGAGCAATCCTCCCACTCGGGGGCTTAGATGCAGTACAGTACTCACCTAAGTTTAAAAAATCCTACCGAGTGGAGAGCAAACCTCCCACTCAGGGGCTTAGCTGCAGTCCAGTACTCATCTAAGTTTTAAAAAAATCCTACCGAGTGGAGAGCAAACCTCCCACTCGGGGGCTTAGCTGCAGCCCAGCGCTCGCCTAAGTGTTTAAAAATCCTACCGAGTGGAGGGCAAACCTCCCACTCGGGGGCTTAGCTGCAGCCCAGCGCTCGCCTAAGTGTTTAAAAATCCTACCGAGTGGAGAGCAAACCTCCCACTCGGGGGCTTAGCTGCAGCCCAGCGCTCGCCTAAGTGTTTAAAAATCCTACCAAGTGGAGAGCAAACCTCCCAGTCGGGGGCTTAGCTGCAGCCCAGCGCTCGCCTAAGTGTTTAAAAATCCTACCGAGTGGAGAGCAAACCTCCCACTCGGGGGCTTAGCTACAGCCCAACGCTCGCCTAAGTGTTTAAAAATCCTACCGAGTGGAGAGCAAACCTCTCACTCGGAGGCTTAGCTGCAGCCCAGTGCTCGCCTAAGTACAAGACACAACCCAATCCGCGAGTCGACTGCTACCTTCCCCTTCGGAGCTGCGCCGCAAATACAAGGTTATTCCGAGTGAAGATCAAGATCCACTCGATGAATCAAACCATGAAGATATTCAAGGGGAAATCAAGATCAGATAAAGCCTAAAAGGTCCCAGACCTCAGATCAAAGTACTCAAGCCCTCGGCTCGGCGGAGTTTAACGGTTACAAACCCACTCGGCATTCCGAGGCAAATTTAAAGTGAAGCATAAATGTTTTTCATTCCTCAGGAGGAGGACTGGAAGGGGCGACGAACTCGTCCAAGTCGACCCCGTCTGCAATACGAGTGGCAGCAGCAATAAAAGTCTCCATGAAGTCCTGAAAGTTGTGCTTCCTGGTATTGGCAACTTGGATGGCGGCCAGCTTTTCTTCTCACATGACGAACAGCTTCTTGGCGAGTCCACTGAGATAAGCCTCCAGATCTTTTACCTTCCCCGCCACCTCACCGCCTTGTCGTGCAGAGCCATCTTTTCTTTCTTCAGTCGACTGGCATATCGATTAGCTGTCTCGAGAGCAGTTTTCAGTTTGGAGTTCTCCTGTTCAAGAGTTCCGACCGAAGCCAATTTCTCTTCTGCGAGCTTCGTTTTGCTCGAGGCCTCCTTCTGTGCCTCTGCAAGGTCTTGATCCTTCTTCTTCAGAGCTTCCTCCAGTTTATCTGCGGCGCGTCGAGTGGAACCAACATCAAGAATGGACAAGAAAGAAAAGCCACCCGTTAAGAATGGAGAACCTCACCAGCCATACCTTTTGCTTCTTCTTGCGCCTTCTTCAAATTCTCCTGAGCAAGCTTCAAGTTAAGGTTGAGCTGGATCTGCTTATTCTCCAACTCAGTATAGCGAGCTACAAGTTCCCAAGATTTCTGTAAAAAGAAAAATCAGTCGACAGACGTCCAAGACAAGTTGCTTCCGAGCAACCAAGAGACAATGATGACGTTTCTAAGACTACAGCCGAATCAAGAACATTCGACAGTAGTCTCGGGGACTACACCCAGTGGGTGCACTCAGCGTGCCCCCACTGTAAAAAAAGAAGAAGAAGAAGTCGACTGCCCGCAGTCGACCGGATACAGTTCCATTCGACATGGCCTGACCAGACCGAATGAAGAAATACAGCTACAACAACACAATATAATGACTACAGTCGACTGCCCGCAGTCCACCGTAGTCTCGGGGACTACACCCAGTGGGTGCACTTAGCGTGCCCCCACTTGTCCAAGAATTGGCAGACACACCCAGTGGGTGTACAGATACAAAGATCTTCGGAAAAGAGATTCTTCAAACAGCATATCATAACAGACCAAACATTGAGTTGACTGACCTGAACGTTGCTCTGAAGAGCCGAGCTCGCGTCATAAGCTGCTTGGCTGGCCTCCCGAGCCAACTTCACTTGCTCCATCATGATCCCCGCCTGACGTATAGCCTCTTTTGCAGCAGCCGCTTGGTCCTCAGGGACGGGGTATGCGGCAAAAAGCGAAGACGGATTCGCAGTCGACGACGAGGGCCGCGCACTCGCCAGAGGAACGGCAAAGGTCACAGAAGCCCGAGTGGTGTCACCACCATCCCGAGCCACGACCTCGGACGCCGGAGCGGATTGGGGGGTCTTGTCAGCCGACGCCCTCTTGTGCCTCCTCACTCTCAACGGACCGTTGTCATCGTCATCCGGGAGGTCGATAACATGAGGAGGGGCTACAAAGGAAACGTTCAATCGACTAGGGTTGCAATAAATGTTTAGTCGACTCAAAGCAGAACGTCAGTAATCGTACCAGGGTTGGAGGTAACAGCATCCTCTATCTCTTGGTCATCATCCTTGGCGGAGATCTCAGAAGTAGCGGCACTGCAAGCCTCGAAAGTCAGTCGGTTGGCTCAATGGATCGACCAAGGATCCGTCCACGGTCGACAAAGGAAAACAAGTTTTATTATTACCCAGAAATGGTGGGGACGTCCATCTTCATCTTGGGCAGAGCCTTGGGCGGCTTGGACGGCGCTGCGTGCGGGTGCTTGTGAGCCTTTCCAGTCGGCGTAGGAGAAGAGGTCCGAGGGCGTTTCGACGACTGCCCAACAGGAGCAGTCGCACTACCACGCTCCCACACTGGATCGTGTGTGAGCTTGGATCGCCCCTCCGGGCGGGGGGGTTCAACCTCCTCCTCCTCCTCTTCGCTGGAGTCGACGCCGTCGCCTCCCTCTCCTTCACCATCGGACTCCCACTCGCCTTGATCGTCCCCGCTCTCACCTCCGCTCGCCTCCCCTTCCTCAGTTGGCCCCTGTGCCCCATTGGGCGTCGAGTACATCTCAGTAGTCGCCTGAAAAACAACAGACAAGACAAAGGTCAATCGACCAACTCAAAGAAGACCAATGAAGAAAAACAAGATCTCAGTCAGGAGCATAGAGACATACCTGGTCCACGTCGTACGAGTTGTCGAGTGGAATTACCCTCCTGGCTCCTCGGGGGTTGTCCTTGTTTCCTGCGATACTCGACAGCCACCCCTCCAGCATCTCATCAGTGACCTCCTCCGGGTGGATCCAAGTGGTGTCGTCAAGGCCTGAGTACAGCCACATCGGGTGGTCACGAGCCTGGAGCGGTTGGATGTGCCTCCGGAGGAAGACCTCCAGCAAATCCATGCCCGTCACGCCCTCACGGACAAGCTCAACCACTCGACCGGCCAGCACTTTGACTTGGGCCCTTTGCTCCGGCGCCACTTTCAGAGAAGCAGGTTTTTCAGCTCGGTCGAGTGAGAAAGGGGGAGACCAGTCGACTGTCCTGGGGTCGCCTGGCCTTGACAGTAGAACCAGGTCGCCTGCCAGCCACGGACCGACTCCGGGAAAGTGATAGATGGAAAACAACTCTTTCCCCTCGTCTGGATTGCCAGGCCCCCGCATAGCTGGATCACCTGCGTCCTTTCATCACTCGACTTGGCCTTCTTGACCGATTGAGAACGACAGGTAAAGATGTGCTTGAAGAGACCCCAATGGGGGCGGCAACCCAAGAAACCCTCACACATGGAAATGAAAGCAGAAAGGTATACGATGGAGTTGGGAGTGAAGTGGTGAAGCTGCGCTCCGAAGAAGTTCAGGAAGCTCCGGAAAAAAGGATGGGGCGGCAGAGAAAACCCGCGGTCGACATGGGTGGCTAGGAGCACGCACTCACCGTCGCGGGGCTGAGGTTCGATCTCTCTCCCTGGGAGATGCGTGTCTTTGTGGGGAATGACCCCCCCCCTCGACCATGTCATCGAGATCTTCTTGCCGGATCACCGATGGCATCCAGTCTTCTTGGATCCAGCCTCGGGGCAGAGCAGACCTTAAGGAGGATCCGCCCCACGCGGACCTCTTCCCTTTCCCCTGCGTTGCCGCCTTCTTCGCGCGCTCTAGGATGGATGTCTTGTACTTCGCCATCGTCACCGGCAAATCTTGCACGGACCCGCGGTGCTAGGGTGAGAACGGAGGTGGCAGAGGAACTCGCGAAGGGAGAGAGGAAGAAGGAAGTGCACTGTTTGGAAACCCCGAGCCAGCAACTTATAAGGGGCCGCTGTTTGATATTCTGTTTGGACTCTGTTTGGACTCTGTTTGTTTTTCTGTTTGGACTCTGTTTGATATTCTGTTTCTTCGAAACACTGAAATAGGCAAAAACCAGCAATTCTGGGCTGGGCCTCCGGTTAATAGGTTAGTCGCAAAAATAATATAAAAGTGGAAAATAAAGCCCAATATAGTCCAAAACAGTAGATAATATAGCATGGAGCAATCAAAAATTATAGATACGTTGGAGACGTATCAGGCATCCCCAAGCTTAATTCCTACTCGTCCTCGAGTAGGTAAATGATAAAAAGAGAATTTTTGATGCGGAGTGCTACTTGGCATAATTTCGATGCAAAATTTCTTAATTGTGGTATGGATATTCAGATTAGAAAGATTCAAGGCAAAAGTTCATATTGACATAAAGAATAATAACACTTCAAGCATACTAATAAAGTAATTATGTGACGCCCGGATAATTAAGCCACAGTAACCCTCCGCTAATGATGCCACATCACCTCGATTACTGTTGCTAATCTCGCCTTGGTTCGAAACCGATTCGCATTCAAATACAAATCAAGCAAACAATAAAAGATTTCAAATATTGAAACTAAACTGTTCGGAGTGAGCCAAATAATTCATAAGTAATGTTGGCGGATAAACCAAGCCTTTGTAAAAAGTTTAATACACTTAACTAAATAAAACAGTAACAAAACAATTATTTGAATGCCTTTTAAATTAATAAACAAGATTTTAAACTAGTTTATTAGTCACCAAACTTTTAAGGCAGTGGATTATTCAGAGACATTTATTTAGGAGCTATTATCATATTTATAAAACTAAAGAAACTAAAAATAAAGTAAAACTAATATGAAAACAGGAACTATAAAAAAAACAAGAAAAGAAAACAGAAACCCCCCCTTCCCCTGTGAGCTTCGTGGCCCAGCCGGCCAACCTGGCCACCAGTTAGGCCGGCCCATTCCCAGCACCCCTCCCTGGCCTATATGGCCCGACTCCCTCGACGAAACCCTAACCCCCTCCACCACTCACCCGCACGATCCCCACCTCTCCTCTCGCCCCCACTCCCTCCCCCCCCCCGATCCAATCGGGATCGGGCCCGAACCCATCGCCGCCTCCCCATCGCCCCTGGCGCACGCCCCCGACGTCGCCCGATCCCACGACCCCGCTCCTCCCTCTCCCCCGACCTAGATCGGGGGCAACGACGCCCCTCGCCCCGAGCACCATCGCCGGTCACCGCCCGGTGGCTTCACCGGCCGAGGCCACCTCGCCGCCGCCCGTCATCGCCCCTCCTTCTCCTCCCGTCCGTGTGCCGCCCCGGCCCCTCCACCCCCGATCTGGAGCGGGGGCTCAACCCCGCGGCGCCCCGAGCCCCGATGCCGCGCCGTCGCCACCGCCGCCACCCGAGGACCGCCCGCCGCGTCGACAACGCCGCCTCGCCGGACCTCCTCGCCGGTCGGCTTCCTCCACGACGCGTCGTCCCCGACGTCCTCCTCAACCCCCACTGCCTAGACCCTACGCGCCCCTCCCCGTGAGCACCTCCCCTCCTCTATGTTCCGTCCCGGCCCGCGCTCACCGCGTCGACGACCCCGCTCCCCCCACCCGCGCCCCCTCGCGCTCGTGCCGGCGCCTGGCCATCGGCTCGCGCGCCCGCAGTCCCTGGCCACCGGCCTTATGCCGGTCCGCCACCGCAGCGCTCCGGTGCTCCTCCGTCGCCGCCGCCGGTGGTCACCTGCCATGGGGCCGCCACCGGCCATGGCCTCGCCCCCTTCTGTGCGGGTGCCCGATCGGTCCCCGCCCCGCTTTGCGCCCAGCGCCCAGCGCCCGCATACCCGCTATGGCCCCCTGTGCCACTGACCAGAGGGGCCCACGCCCCATAACGTTTTATTAAAAAAAAGGAATTAAAATATAAATAATAAATAAAAATAAAAATGATTTAATAAAATTAATTATTAAATAATTAATTATCTAATGAATTAATTAAGTTAATTAATCCGGTTTAATTAATTTAATTAACTAGTTAGGTTAATTAAATAGTAATTAAATTAACTAATCTGTAATTAACCTAAAGAGGATGACAGGTGGGTCCCACTGGACCCACATGTCAGGTTGACCAAGTCAACTCTGTTGACTGCTGACGTCAGCATGACATCATGCTGACGTCATAAATCCATTTTTCGAATTAATTAAATAATTAATTAAATTCCAGAAATTAATAAAATCTTTAGAAAATCATATCTTTTAATCCGTAACTCGGATTAAAATATTTTCAACATGAAAGTTGCTCAGAACGACGAGACGAATCCGGATACGCAGTCCGTTCGTCCGCCACACACCCCTAACCTATCGAACTCGCAACTTTCCCCCTCCGGCTCCTCTGCCCGAAAACACGAAACACCGGGGATATTTTCCCGGATGTTTCCCCCCTTAACCGGTATCACCTCATACCGTGTTAGGGCACACCGAACACCGCGTATTGCCTTGTTATATTTGTGATGCTTTGTTTGCTCTGTATTCATTATTTCTTCCCCCTCTTCTCTCCGGTAGACTACGAGACCGACGCTGCTGCTGACCAGTTCGACTACGGAGTTGACGACCCCTCTCTCTTGCCAGAGCAACCAGGCAAGCCCCCCCCTTGATCACCAGATATCGCCTATTCTCTCTATACTGCTTGCATTAGAGTAGTGTAGCATGTTACTGCTTTCCGTTAATCCTATTCTGATGCATAGCCTGACATTGTTGCTACATCTGTTGATACCTTACCTGCAATCCTAAATGCTTAGTATAGGATGCTAGTTTATCATCATTGGCCCTACATTCTTGTCAGTCTGCCTTGCTATACTATTGGGCCGTGATCACTCGGGAGGTGATCACGGGTATATACTATACATACATACATACTATACAGATGGTGACTAAAGTCGGGTCAGCTCATTGAGTACCCGCAAGTGATTCGGATAAGGGGGCTGAAAGGACAGGTGGCTCCATCCCGGTAGAGGTGGGCCTGGGTTCCCGACGGCCCTCGACTGTTACTTTGTGGCGGAGCGACAGGGCAGGTTGAGACCACCTAGGATAGAGGTGGGCCTGGCCCTGTTCGGCGTTCGCGGATACTTAACACGCTTAACGAGATCTTGGTATTTGATCTGAGTCGGCTACGAGCCTATACGCACTAACCATCTACGTGGGAGTAGTTATGGGTATCCCGACGTCGTGGTATCAGCCGAAGCACTTCAGACGTCAGCGACGGAGCGGCGCGCGCCGGATTGGACTGGAACGCCACTAGGCTAGGTCTGCTTCCGGCCGCCCATGCAACGTGCAGGTGTGCTCAGGGTGATGGGCCCAGACCCCTGCGCGCTTAGGTTTAGACCGGCGTGCTGGCCTCTCTGTTGTGCCTAGGTGGGGCTGCGACGTGTTGATCTTCCGAGGCCGGGCATGACCCAGGAAAGTGTGTCCGGCCAAATGGGATCAAGCGTGTTGGGTTAAGTTGGTGCACCCCTGCAGGGAAGTTAATCTATTCGAATAGCCGTGATCTTCGGTAACAGGACGACTTGGAGTTGTACCTTGACCTTATGACAACTAGAACCGGATACTTAATAAAACACACCCTTCCAAGTTCCACAGACAACCGGTGATCGCTTTTCTACAGGGCGACGAGGAGAGGATCGCCGGGTAGGATTATGCTATGCGATGCTACTGGAGATGCTACTTGGAGATGCTACTTGGAGGACTTCAGTCTACTCTCTTCTACATGCTGCAAGACGGAGGCTGCCAGAAGCGTAGTCTTCGATAGGAATAGCTATCCCCCTCTTATTCTGGCATTCTGCAGTTCAGTCCACTGATATGGCCTCCTTACACATATACCCATGCATATGTAGTGTAGTTCCTTGCTTGCGAGTACTTTGGATGAGTACTCACGGTTGCTTTCTCCCCCCCCTTTTCCCCTTTCCTTTCTTTCTGGTTGTCGCAACCAGATGCTGGAGTCCAGGAGCCAGACGCCACCGTCGACGACGACCCTACTACACCGGAGGTGCCTACTACTACGTGCAGCCCGCTGACGACGACCTGGAGTAGTTAGGAGGATCCCAGGCAGGAGGCCTGCGCCTCTTTCGATCTGTATCCCAGTTTGTGCTAGCCATCTTATGGCAACTTGTTTAACTTATGTCTGTACTCAGATATTGTTGCTTCCGCTGACTCGTCTATGATCGAGCACTTGTATTCGAGCCCTCGAGGCCCCTGGCTTGTATTATGATGCTTGTATGACTTATTTATGTTTTAGAGTTGTGTTGTGATATCTTCCCGTGAGTCCCTGATCTTGATCGTACACATTTGCGTGCATGATTAGTGTACGATTGAATCGGGGGCGTCACAAGTTGGTATCAGAGCCGACTGCCTGTAGGAATCCCCCTTCCACACTCCTTGGCCGAAGTCGAGTCTAGACATTACAAAAACTTTTACTAACTTGGCTGTGTGCCTTACGGGCCCACGTCGCCATCGGGTGGTAGTAGGATCTTTTACTCCTCGACCTTTACTCTGGGACTCTGATCTCTCCTCTATTCGGGTTAAATGAAGTTTACTAAATCTAACATTAGGATCTCGTTATCACTTTCACCCGGAGAGCCCCTTATTACTAATGATCGTCTGCTGCACCAGAAGACCCTGAAGATACTCTCCGCTGTTAACCCAAGAACTTGTGTACATCGCGTTTGCAATTCACCTTCCACCGCAAACCCTTATGGATAACTACTTGCATTTGTTATTATTACATTCATCCCCAGTGGTCTTGTTATTACAAGATACCCTGAAAAACTCGTCGTTGTTTCGATAATCCCTTGAGCTTACTGCCTTGCTGTTCTTTGTCACTTGAATACCCCTACGGTTAATTCTCGCACTTATCGAGTATCCGCTCATCCCCAGTTGTTCATGTGTTACACAAAAGTCTTCGAAATACCATCCGATATTCCGAAAATCCTCAGCAGCCTATTGCTCTTGAAATTCTTGCTTGCTTGCATTATGGTTAATCCCATAAGTCTAGAATCTTATTGACATTCCTTGTCATTATCATTTTGAGTCTGTTGACTCAATATGCTGCGAATACACGCAATCATCATTGATCCTTATAAATTACCTTTCCGGCTGAGCTTCCATTCTTTTAACTGGAATTGGTTCTCGACCAATCCAATTGTCGTTGATTGTACCCTAAGGCTATTCAACTTATCCATCCCTAATCAGAGCATTGCTTCTGATCCCTTGATTTGGAAATCATAATTCCTTTGCATTTGACAATTGAGTTAGTCAGTTGTTTCTATAATCTGATCTCCTTGCATTCTTCTTCCTCTAGTTGAGTACCGATACTCGTATCAGATCCTTTGTGGACCATCAAGTCCTTTGTTGGATTGTTATCCGACAGTGTCCTTCACATTTGATCACTTTGTGAGTTCTTCCCCTGATACATAATGCCTTTGTTAAGTTGTATCCTCTGCTTGGCCAACCATGCTCTGCTTTCGGGCTTGTGTTATTTACTCTTGAAACTTGTGGTATATGTTTCTAAGAAGCCCCTATGGGTTGAACATATGCCTTCTCTAAACCGTGTGAACCCGAAAGTTTTCACGAGTCATACTCTTCTGGTGCTTCACCAGATAAAATTTCAACACTGCAACTTCATCGAACGTGAGAAGTGAATGAAAGGTTATGCATTGGAGAAGTGGGAGTCGACCTTGAACTTGTGTTCATGCCCATGGACACGATGTAGATCTTATCATTAAAGCTTCTCTTAAATGAATTATTCCTTTGGTATAAGTTCATCTTATATCTAGGATCTGGCCTTTTGCAATCGTGGTTCCGACCATGATTGTTCTTCTTTGATCTCATTTCTCGGACAAGTTAAAACAATTGTCTTCTATGGATCAATACACCAGTCCAACCTTTACTTTGATCTTGTGTCGAGTATTACCCCCCTGGTATCTCGAGATTATCATGGAACTGCATAACTTTTTATGAGTTCTTCATCAAGTGCTACCTTCCCACTGATTCCAATTTTTCGTGGGCTCTGAGTTATTGAACACTCAAAGACACCGATAACTGAACCGAGTCCGCTCTACGGTTCAACAACTCTTCAGTAAGCTTCTATAAGTACGAGTTTGTACCCGATCACGCCATTCCTAGCCTGTTTGGCTATATCATTGTCGTGACGATTCTAACTGTGCTACCTGGTCCTTATTCTCGGAGCACCAATTTTCGACGATGAACTAACCTTACGTCGATCCTCATCGTCATATCATTTCGCCTTGAACAACAAGCTTGGTTTCGAGTTTGTGTCGTACCCTTGGTTCCAATAACCTTTCACTTCATCATTACTTGACTTGATGTCGTCACCGATCGATTACATCTTCATGAACTCTCGCGACAAAGGTGTCGTGATCATCAACATTCTGAGCTCATCCAGGATATCAATTGAATTCATGATGAGAAATACCATCCTTGCCCTCGATGAATTGTATTATCGTCGACCACTTTATTGCCCTCCCACCAACACAAGCTTGTTCATGTTTGGTGTTATACCTTGAGTTCCTTGCTATCCAGCAATTGTTCTTCTTTACCTTGGAGTATTACCATCCTTTATATCAAGAATGTTCTGAGATTTGTTCCACCTCTTGAGAATTCTTGACATAGGAATACTTCTCACCATCACCATTCTTTCTTGGTCCCCGTGTTAATTCCAACAAGTGAACGGTGTTGTTTGGATTCTTTCCTTCTAGCAACCCTATTTTTTTGAAGTTAATGGTCGGAAGTTCATTCTTAGGCTATTGACTATTGAATCACCATTCTGACATTGGTCGTGCAACCCAACCCATATTTCGGGCGCACCTTTCAACCAATGTTTAATTGTGTATGTTTTCCTCGAGCATATTTCCTTATATCATTTGATCTGACCAATGTTATCTCCTTGTTCACTTAATTGTGGACATCCATCTTTTGGGAATCTCGGTGAATTGCCGTTGAGTTCACCAGACACCTCCTTGTCCTCTCCTTGGGTTAATGATGGACTCTTGATAACGGAAATCACTACATAGTTCATTTCCCCGAGAATCTTACAATGTTATATCGTCAACTTGCGTTACACCTTTTCTTCTCAGGTATCCTAAGTCTGAGGTATCCTGACACCAATCGGATCTGAATTTCGGTCAGATATGATGGTTGGGACAACTTTCCAAGAGTTATGATGATGATCCTTTGATGACCCGGTAACATGATGTCATGCCTAGCACCCCCCCCCCCCCGGCTGGAGGACCTATCATTATAGATTCCTTTTCAGCAAGGTTATCCATTCATCCATGAGGAAATTGTAAGACTTATTCTACAAGTTATTCCTGATGGATCCTTCGTGTTTCCAAAGTCTGATCTTCACCTGAAGACCATGTCAATGCTATCTCGAAGCATGTCAATGGTACTCCAATTTTCAACAGGAACATTTGAAGCACGATGCTAAATTTTATTTATCACTTATCCTAACACCGTTGTATGGGTAATATCATGAGATTCCTTCC
Source organism: Triticum aestivum (assembly GCF_018294505.1). NCBI lineage: Eukaryota > Viridiplantae > Streptophyta > Magnoliopsida > Poales > Poaceae > Triticum > Triticum aestivum. The sequence goes on from NC_057794.1 coordinate 471,524,773, forward strand.
CCCTTACCTAAATGGTTTTCTACTTTATATCCTGTCATGGATATCTTGCTCTGCTTGTCCTTGGGAAGGATATACCCTTGCAAAATGTGTTTAAACATATTTTCCTTTCCATTGTTCTGTTTTTCCATTGGTTTGTTTAAACCTTTTCTATGATCTATATGATATAAGCAGTAATAATCCACTGCTTGTGCAAACACCTCGATGTACAACTCTGTCGGTAAGACCTTGTTACTATTGTTGATGACATTCCGGTAACCACCGATGGACGGGAACCTTGCCTATTGGTCCGCCTCATTTCAACGAGCAGAAAAATGGTTCTCTTCGTCCCTCGCCCTTGGTACCTATGTTGTTGCCGACATGACCCATAGACTCTCCTCTGACATGCCTTGCTTACATGATTGTGCAAGACGTCACCGCCTTTCCTGCTTTTAACCCACATGGTGGGCCCATAACCCACAGTTCCACAGGATCGAAACCTGACTCTCCTGTACACCACGTTTCCAAAGATATTCCTCACGCTTGACTTTGTATGTAATTCACGGGCCACTTGCCTGTTGATCTATTCTGGTATCGGACACAATACTTATTCCCGTTGCTCTGAACCCCTTTCGCACTCTGCTTCAGGCAATGAACGATTGCCTATCCGCTTGAAACTTCTTATTGCACTGTCTTACTTTGCTCTCGATATGTGTAATTCGTTCAACTCGAGAGATACTCATATGTTCATTCTTGGGATACCCCCAGTTGGATTTCCCTTATAACATCCTATCATTGTAGAGCTCCCTTACCTATTCGTAAGTACGATGGAGTTCCCCGAAGAAAGGACGACAACTTCATCATGATGCTTTGGAATAAAGACTTGAAGACATCAACGAAAGGGATTGACTTCTTCGAGGAGATCCGTTTGAATGTCGTAACCAGAGCTTTCCCCCTTACTCCCCTCTTAAATCTCGGGACGAGATTACTTGTAGTGGAGGAGAATTGTGACGCCCGGATAATTAAGCCACAGTAACCCTCCGCTAATGATGCCACATCACCTCGATTACTGTTGCTAATCTCGCGTTGGTTCGAAACCGATTCGCATTCAAATACAAATCAAGCAAACAATAAAAGATTTCAAATATTGAAACTAAACTGTTCGGAGTGAGCCAAATAATTCATAAGTAATGTTGGTGGATAAACCAAGCCTTTGTAAAAAGTTTAATACACTTAACTAAATAAAACAGTAACAAAACAATTATTTGAATGCCTTTTAAATTAATAAACAAGATTTTAAACTAGTTTATTAGTCACCAAACTTTTAAGGCAGTGGATTATTCAGAGACATTTATTTAGGAGCTATTATCATATTTATAAAACTAAAGAAACTAAAAATAAAGTAAAACTAATATGAAAATAGGAACTATAAAAAAACAAGAAAAGAAAACAGAAACCCCCCCTTCCCCAGTGGGCTTCGTGGCCCAGCCGGCCAACCTGGCCACCAGTTAGGCCGGCCCATTCCCAGCACCCCTCCGTGGCCTATATGGCCCGACTCCCTCGACGAAACCCTAACCCCCTCCCCCACTCACCCGCACGATCCCCACCTCTCCTCTCGCCCCCACTCCCTCCCCCCCCCGATCCAATCGGGATCGGGCCCGAACTCATCGCCGCCTCCCCATCGCCCCTGGCGCACGCCCCCGACGTCGCCCGATCCCACAACCCCGTTCCTCCCTCTCCCCCGACCTAGATCGAGGGGCAACGACGCCCCTCGCCCCGAGCACCATCGCCGGTCGCCGCCCGGTGGCTTCACCGGCCGAGGCCACCTCGCCGCCGCCCGTCATCGCCCCTCCTGCTCCTCCCGTCCGTGTGCCGCCCCGGCCCCCCCCCCCCCGATCTGGAGCGGGGGCTCAACCCCGCGGCGCCCCGAGCCCCGATGCCGCGCCGTCGCCACCGCCGCCACCCAAGGACCGCTCCGCCGCATCGACAACGCCGCCTCGCCGGACCTCCTCGCCGGTCGGCTTCCTCCATGACGCGTCGTCCCCGACGTCCTCCTCAACCCCCACTACCTAGACCCTACGCGCCCCTCCCCGTGAGCACCTCCCCTCCTCTAAGTTCCGTCCCGCCCGCGCTCACCGCGTCGACGACCCCGCTCCCCCCACCCGCGCCCCCTCGCGCTCGTGCCGGCGCCTGGCCATCGGCTCGCGCGCCCGCAGTCCCTGGCCACCGGCCTTATCCCGGTCCGCCACCGCGGCGCTCCGGTGCTCCTCCGTCGCCGCCGCCGGTGGTCACCTGCCATGGGTCCGCCACCGGCCATGACCTCGCCCCCTTCTGTGCGGGTGCCCGATCGGTCCCCGCCCCGCTTTGCGCCTAGCGCCCAGCGCCCGCATACCCGCTATGGCCCCCTGTGCCACTTACCAGAGGGGCCCACGCCCCATAACATTTTATTAAAAAAAAGGAATTAGAAATATAAATAATAAATAAAAATAAAAACGATTTAATAAAATTAATTATTAAATAATTATTTATCTAATGAATTAATTAAGTTAATTAATCCGGTTTAATTAATTTAATTAACTAGTTAGGTTAATTAAATAGTAATTAAATTAACTAATCGGTAATTAACCTAAACAGAGAATGACAGGTGGGTCCCACTGGACCCACATGTCAGGTTGACCAAGTCAACTCTGTTGACTGCTGACGTCAGCATGACATCATGCTGATGTCATAAATCCATTTTCGAATTAAATTAAATAATTAATTAAATTTCAGAAATTAATAAAATCTTTAGGAAATCATATCTTTTCATCCGTAACTCGGATTAAAATATTTTCAACATGAAAGTTGCTCAGGACGACGAGACGAATCCGGATACGCAGTCCGTTCGTCCGCCACACACCCCTAACCTATCGAACTCGCAACTTTCCCCCTCCGGCTCCTCTGCCCGGAAACACGAAACACCGGGGATATTTTCCCGGATGTTTCCCCCCTTAACCGGTATCACCTACTACCGCGTTAGGGCACACCGAACACCGCATATTGCCTTGTTATATTTTTTGATGCTTTGTTTGCTCTGTATTCATTATTTCTTCCCCCTCTTCTCTCCGGTAGACTACGAGACTGACGCTGCTGCTGACTAGTTCGACTACGGAGTTGACGACCCCTCTCTCTTGCCAGAGCAACCAGGCAAGCCCCCCCTTGATCACCAGATATCGCCTATTCTCTTCTATACTGCTTGCATTAGAGTAGTGTAGCCTGTTACTGCTTTCCATTGATCCTATTCTGATGCATAGCCTGACATTGTTGCTACATCTGTTGATACCTTACCTGCAATCCTAAATGCTTAGTATAGGATGCTAGTTTATCATCATTGGCCCTACATTCTTGTGAGTCTGCCTTGCTATACTATTGGGCCGTGATCACTCGGGAGGTGATCACGGGTATATACTATACTATACATACATACTATACAGATGGTGACTAAAGTCGGGTCAGCTCATTGAGTACCTGCAAGTGATTCGGATAAGGGGGCTGAAAGGACAGGTGGCTCCATCCCGGTAGAGGTGGGCCTGGGTTCCCGACGGCCCTCGACTGTTACTTTGTGGCGGAGCGACAGGGCAGGTTGAGACCACCTAGGAGAGAGGTGGGCCTGGCCCTGTTCGGCGTTCGCGGATACTTAACACGCTTAACGAGATCTTGGTATTTGATCTGAGTCGGCTACGAGCCTATACGCACTAACCATCTACGTGGGAGTAGTTATGGGTATCCCGACGTCGTGGTATCAGCCGAAGCACTTCAGACGTCAGCGACGGAGCGGCGCACGCCGGATTGGACTGGAACACCACTAGGATAGGTCTGCTTCCGGCCGCCCACGCAACGTGCAGGTGTGCTCAGGGCGATGGGCCCAGACCCCTGCGCGCTTAGGTTTAGACAGGCGTGCTGGCCTCTCTGTTGTGCCTAGGTGGGGCTGCGACGTGTTGATCTTCCGAGGCCGGGCATGACCCAGGAAAGTGTGTCCGGCCAAATGGGATCGAGCGTGTTGGGTTATGTGGTGCACCCCTGTAGGGAAGTTAATCTATTCGAATAGCCGTGATCTTCGGTAACAGGACGACTTGGAGTTGTACCTTGACCTTATGACAACTAGAACCAGATACTTAATAAAACACACCCTTCCAAGTGCCAGATACAACCGGTGGTCGCTCTCTCTCAGGGATACGAGGAGAGGATTGCCGGGTAGGATTATGCTATGCGATGCTACTGGAGATGCTACTTGAAGATGCTACTTGGAGGACTTCAATCTACTCTCTCCTACATGCTGCAAGACGGAGGCTGCCAGAAGGATCCCAGGCAGGAGGCCTGCGCCTCTTTCGATCTGTATCCCAGTTTGTGCTAGCCTTCTTAAGGCAACTTGTTTAACTTATGTCTGTACTCAGATATTGTTGCTTCCGCTGACTCGTCTATGATCGAGCACCTGTATTCGAGCCCTCGAGGCCCCTGGCTTGTATTATGATGCTTGTATGACTTATTTTATTTGTAGAGTTGTGTTGTGATATCTTCCCGTGAGTCCCTGATCTTGATCGTACACATTTGCGTGCATGATTAGTGTACGATTGAATCGGGGGCGTCACAAGTTGGTATCAGAGCCGACTGTCTGTAGGAATCTCCCTTCCAGGCTCCTTGGCCAAAGTCGAGTCTAGACATTGCAAAAACTTTTACTAACTTGGCTGTGTGCCTTACGGGCCCACGTCGCCATCGGGTGGTAGTAGGATCTTTTACTCCTCGACCTTTACTCTGGGACTCTGATCTCTCCTCTATTCGGGTTAAATGAAGTTTACTAAATCTAACATTAGGATCTCGTTATCACTTTCACTCGGAGAGCCCCTTATTACTAATGATCGTCTGCTGCACCAGAAGACCCTGAAGATACTCTCCACTGTTAACCCGAGAACTTGTGTTCATCGCGTTTGCAATTCACCTTCCACCGCAAACCCTTGTGGATAACTACTTGCATTTGTTATTCTTACATTCATCCCCAGTGGTCTTGTTATTACAAGATACCCTGAAAAACTCGTTGTTGTTTCGATAATCCCTTGAGCTTACTGCCTTGCTGTTCTTTGTCACTTGAATACCCCTACGGTTAATTCTCGCACTTATCGAGTATCCGCTCATCCCCCAGTTGTTCATGTGTTACACAAAAGTCTTTGAAATACCACCCGATATTCCGAAAATCCTCAGCAACCTATTGCTCTGGAATTTCTTGTTTGCTTTCATTATGATTAATCCCATAAGTATAGAAATCTTATTGACATTCCTTGTCATTATCATTTTGAGTCTGTTGACTCAATATGCTGCAAATACACGCAATCATCATTGATCCTTATAAATTACTTTTCCGGCTGAGCTTCCATTCTTTTAACTGGAATTGGTTCTCGACCAATCCAATTGTCGTTGATTGTACCCTAAGGCTATTCAACTTATCCATCCCTAATCAGAGCATTGATTCTGATCCCTTGATTTGGAAATCATAATTCCTTTGCATTTGACAATTGAGTTAGTCAGTTGTTTCTATAATCTGATCTCCTTGCATTCTTCTTCCTCTAGTTGAGTACCGATACTCGTATCAGATCCTTTGTGGACCATCAAGTCCTTTGTTGGACTGTTATCCGACAATGTCCTTCACATTTGATCACTTTTTGAGTTCTTCCCCTGATACATAATGCCTTTGTTAAGTTGTATCCTCTGCTTGGCCAACCATGCTCTGCTTTCGGGCTTGTGTTATTTACTCTTGAAACTTGTGGTATATGTTTCTAAGAAGCCCCTATGGGTTGAACATATGCCTTCTCTAAACCGTGTGAACCCGAAAGTTTTCATGAGTCATACTCTTCTGGTGCTTCACCGGATAAAACTTTAACACTGCAACTTCATCGAATGTGAGAAGTGAATGAAAGGTTATGCATTGGAGAAGTGGGAGTCGACCTTGAACTTGTGTTCATGCCCATGGACACGATGTAGATCTTATCATTAAAGCTTCTCTTAAATGAATTATTCCTTTGGTATAAGTTCATCTTATATCTAGGATCTGGCCTTTTGCAATCGTGGTTCCGACCATGATTGTTCTTCTTTGATCTCATTTCTCGGACAAGTTAAAACAATTGTCTTCTATGGATCAATACACCAGGTTGAGCTGGATCTGCTTATTCTCCAACTCAGTATAGCGAGCTACAAGTTCGCAAGATTTCTGTAAAAAGAAAAATCAGTCGACAGACGTCCAAGACAAGTTGCTTCCGAGCAACCAAGAGACAATGATGACGTTTCTAAGACTACAGCCGAATCAAGAACATTCGACAGTAGTCTCGGGGACTACACCCAGTGGGTGCACTCAGCATGCCCCCACTGTAAAAAAAGAAGAAGAAGAAGTCGACTGCCCGCAGTCGACCGGATACAGTTCCATTCGACATGGCCTGACCAGACCAAATGAAGAAATAAAGCTACAACAACACAATATAATGACTACAGTCGACTGCCCGCAGTCCACCGTAGTCTCGGGGACTACACCCAGTGGGTGCACTTAGCGTGCCCCCACTTGTCCAAGAATTGGCAGACACACCCAGTGGGTGTACAGATACATAGATCTTCGGAAAAGAGATTCTTCAAACAGCATATCATAACAGACCAAACGTTGAGTTGACTGACCTGGACGTTGCTCTGAAGAGCCGAGCTCGCGTCATAAGCTGCTTGGCTGGCCTCCCGAGCCAACTTCACTTGCTCCATCATGATCCCCACCTGATGTATAGCCTCTTTTGCAGCAGCCGCTTGGTCCTCAGGGACGGGGTATGCGGCAAAAAGCGAAGACGGATTCGCAGTTGACGACGAGGGCCGCGCACTCGCCAGAGGAACGGCAAAGGTCACAGAAGCCCGAGTGGTGTCACCACCATCCCGAGCCACGGCCTCGGATGCCGGAGCGGATTGGGGGGTCTTGTCAGCCGACGCCCTCTTGTGCCTCCTCACTCTCAACGGACCGTTGTCGTCGTCATCCGGGAGGTCGATAACATGAGGAGGGGCTACAAAGGAAACGTTCAATCGACTAGGGTTGCAATAAATGTTTAGTCGACTCAAAGCGGAACGTCAGTAATCGTACCAGGGTTGGAGGTAACAGCATCCTCTATCTCTTGGTCGTCATCCTTGGCGGAGATCTCAGAAGTAGCGGCACTGCAAGCCTCGAAAGTCAGTCGGTTGGCTCAATGGATCGACCAAGGATCCGTCCACGGTCGACAAAGGAAAACAAGTTTTATTATTACCCAGAAATGGTGGGGACGTCCATCTTCATCTTGGGCAGAGCCTTGGGCGGCTTGGACGGCGCTGCGTGCGGGTGCTTGTGAGCCTTTCCAGTCGGCGTAGGAGAAGAGGTCCGAGGGCGTTTCGACGACTGCCCAACAGGAGCAGTCGCACTACCACGCTCCCACACTGGATCGTGTGTGAGCTTGGATCGCCCCTCCAGGCGGGGGGGTTCAACCTCCTCCTCCTCCTCTTTGCTGGAGTCGACGCCGTCGCGTCCCTCTCCTTCACCGTCGGACTCCCACTCGCCTTGATCGTCCCCGCTCTCACCTCCGCTCGCCTCCCCTTCCTCAGTTGGCCCCTGTGCCCCATTGGGCGTCGAGTACATCTCAGTAGTCGCCTGAAAAACAACAGACAAGACAAAGGTCAATCGACCAACTCAAATAAGACCAATGAAGAAAAACAAGATCTCAGTCAGGAGCATAGAGACATACCTGGTCCACGTCGTACGAGTTGTCGAGTGGAATTACCCTCCTGGCTCTTCGGGGGTTGTCCTTGTTTCCTGCGATACTCGACAGCCACCCCTACAGCATCTCATCAGTGACCTCCTCCGGGTGGATCCGAGTGGTGTCGTCAAGGCCTGAGTACAGCCACATCGGGTGGTCACGAGCCTGGAGCGGTTGGATGCGCCTTCGGAGGAAGACCTCCAGCAAATCCATGCCCGTCACGCCCTCACGGACAAGCTCAACCACTCGACCGGCCAGCACTTTGACTTGGGCCCTTTGCTCTAGCGCCACTTTCAGAGAAGCAGGTTTTTCAGCTCGGTCGAGTGAGAAAGGGGGAGACCAGTCGACTGTCCTGGGGTCGCCTGGCCTTGACAGTAGAACCAGGTCGCCTGCCAGCCACGGACCGACTCCGGGAAAGTGATAGATGGAAAACAACTCTTTCCCCTCGTCTGGATTGCCAGGCCCCCGCATAGCTGGATCACCTGCGTCCTTTCATCACTCGACTTGGCCTTCTTGACCGATTGAGAATGACAGGTAAAGATGTGCTTGAAGAGACCCCAATGGGGGCGGCAACCCAAGAAACCCTCACACATGGAAATGAAAGCAGAAAGGTATACGATGGAGTTGGGAGTTAAGTGGTGAAGCTGCGCTCCGAAGAAGTTCAGGAAGCTCCGGAAAAAAGTATGGGGCGGCAGAGAAAACCCGCGGTTGACATGGGTGGCTAGGAGCACGCACTCACCGTCGCGGGGCTGAGGTTCGATCTCTCTCCCCGGGAGATGCGCGTCTTTGTGGGGAATGACCCCCCCCTCGACCATGTCGTCGAGATCTTCTTGCCGGATCACCGACGGCATCCAGTCTTCTTGGATCCAGCCTCGGGGCAGAGCAGACCTTAAGGAGGATCCGCCCCACGCGGACCTCTTCCCTTTCCCCTGCGCTGCCGCCTTCTTCGCGCGCTCTAGGATGGATGTCTTGTACTTCGCCATCGTCACCGGCAAATCTTGCACGGACCCGCGGCGCTAGGGTGAGAACGGAGGTGGCAGAGGAACTCGCGAAGGGAGAGAGGAAGAAGGAAGTGCACTGTTTGGAAACCCCGAGCCGGCAACTTATAAGGGGCCGCTCCCAAGTGGCTGACTGGTAGGCCCAGGCTATCCAGTCAAATCCCGCAACAGACGCACGCGCAGTACGTGGCGAAAAAGGCGACGCGAGGATATAGGAGCTTCCACTTTATCGCTTCCGATTACTGCGGCCGCTCCCGTCCCGCGCGCTTCCCGAATTCCGAATCCCGCGACACCCGCGGGCCGTAGGACAACTTGCTAAAACAGAAGACCCCGCTCGCGCCGACACTCGGTATGTCACACATAAAGAAATTCACTCGACGAAAGGCCTGGAATGGAGCAAGGCGACTGAAAGAGGTTGATGACGCCATCCGTGACGGTTGGCCCAAGACGAGGCGCTCACGTAGCCCAAAGAACCAGTCGGAAAGATCTCCAACTCTTTCCCCACTCTAACCTCGATCCATTCGGGGGCAAATGATGAAGCCATGTACCTAGGGTAGGGGCACGGGCCTGTCCAAAAAGCCCTACCCTGGGACATCCCTAGGAGAAGTCACCTTTCAATCGACTTGAAGGTATCCCACTCGACGGGTTCAAGACACTCGACCATGAAGCCAACCACTCGACTGCCAGGAGACCTAGAGTCACTCCACAGGCAAACGGTCGGCTATTAAGTAGTCTTTATGGTCATTATCACACTTTATTAAGGGCGTTACCGGTAATGTCCAACCTTAAATGTACCTTAAACCCTGCATTACTGAGGGCAGGAGGGGGCCGGCGAACTCTATATAAGCCACCCCCTCCTCAGTATGAAGGGTTCGCACCCCTGTTATTCACACGCCAGTAATCCAGTCGACCGCCTCCGGGCACCGAGACGTAGGCCTGTTACTTCCTCCGCGAAGGGCCTGAACTCGTACATCTTGGTGTGTTTACAACTTCCCAATAGCTGAGATCTAGCCTCTCCATACATACCCCCCTACATCACTGTCAGAGTTAGAACCACGACAGGGGGCGCGCCCTGTAGGGGGGGGGGGGGGCGCCCCCCAACCTCGTGACCGCCTCCGGTACTTCTTGGAGCAGGGTCCAAGTCTCCTAGGTCTTATCTGAGAAGAAAATCACGTTCCAAAAAGGATTTTTCTGTTTGGACTCTGTTTGACATTCTGTTTCTTCGAAACACTGAAATAGGCAAAAACCAGCAATTCTGGGCTGGGCCTCCGGTTAATAGGTTAGTCGCAAAAATAATATAAAAGTGGAAAATAAAGCCCAATATAGTCCAAAACAGTAGATAATATAGCATGGAGCAATCAAAAATTATAGATACGTTGGAGACGTATCAGGCATCCCCAAGCTTAATTCCTACTCGTCCTCGAGTAGGTAAATGATAAAAAGAGAATTTTTGATGCGGAGTGCTACTTGGCATAATTTCGATGCAAAATTTCTTAATTGTGGTATGGATATTCAGATTAGAAAGATTCAAGGCAAAAGTTCATATTGACATAAAGAATAATAACACTTCAAGCATACTAATAAAGTAATTATGTCTTCTCAAAATAACATGGCCAAAGAAAGTTATCCCTACAAAATCATATAGCCTGGCTATGCTCTATCTTCACCACACAAAGTATTTAAATCATGCACAACCCCGATGACAAGCCAAGCAATTGTTTCATACTCTAACTTTTTCAATCTTCACGCAATACATGAGCGTGAGCCATGGACATATCACTATGTGGAATAGAAGGGTGGTTGTGGAGAAGACAAAAAGAGGGGAAGATAGTCTCACATCGACTAGGCGTATCAACGGGCTATGTAGATGCCCATCAATAGATATGAATGTGAGTGAGTAGGGATTTCCATGCAACGGATGCACTAGAGCTATAAGTATATGAAAGCTCATCAAAAGAAACTAAGTGGGTGTGCATCCAACTCGCTTGCTCACGAAGACCTAGGGCAATTTGAGGAAGCCCATCATTGGAATATACAAGCCAAGTTCTATAATGAAAAATTCCCACTAATATATGAAAGTGACATAACGAGAGACTCTCTATCATGAAGATCATGGTGCTACTTTGAAGCACAAGTGTGGTAAAAGGATAGTAACATTGTCCCTTCTCTCTTTTTCTCTCATTTTTTTATTTGGGCCTTTTCTCTCTTTTTTATGGCCTCTTTTTTTCGTCCGGAGTCTCATCCCGACTTATGGGGGAATCATAGTCTCCATCATCCTTTCCTCACTTGGTACAATGCTCTAGAAAATGATGATCATCACACTTTTATTTTTCTTACAACTCAACAATTACAACTCGATACTTAGAACAAATATGACTCTATATGAATGCCTCCGACGGTGTACCGGGATATGCAATGAATCAAGAGTGACATGTATGAAATAATTAAGAATGGTGGCTTTGCCACAAATACGATGTCGACTACATGATTATGCTAGCCATATGACAATGATGGAGCGTGTCATAATAAATGGAACGGTGGAAAGTTGCATGGCAATATATCTCGGAATGGCTAAGGAAATGCCATGATAGGTAGGTATGGTGGCTGTTTTGAGGAAGGTATATGGTGGGTGTATGATACCGGTGAAAGGTGCACGGTATTAGAGAGGCTAGCAATGGTGGAAGGATGGGAAAAAGTGCATATAATCCATGGACTCAACATTAGTCATAAAGAACTCATATACTTATTGCAAAAATCTAGAAGTTATCAAAGCAAAGTATTGCGTGCATGCTCCTAGGGGGATAGATTGGTAGGAAAAGACCATCTATCGTCCCCGACCGCCACTCATAAGGAAGACAATCAATAAATAAATTATGCTCCGACTTCATCACATAACGGTTCACATACGTGCATGCTACGGGAATCACAAACTTTAACACAAGTATTCTTTAAATTAACAACTACTAAACTAGCATAACTCTAATATTATCACCTCCATATCTCAAAACAATTATCATGCTTCAATCTTCTCTTAGTATTCAACGCACTCAAAAGAAAATTTCACATATCTTGAACACCAAGCATATTTATATTAGGCAAATTACAATGCTATTAAGACTCTCAAAATAATTTAAGTGAAGAATGAGAGATCAATAGTTTCTTTAAAACAGACCACCACCGTGCTCTAAAAGATCTAAGTGAAGCACATAGAGCAAAATTATAACGCTCAAAAGATATAAGTGAAGCACGTAGAGCAAAACTACATAGCTCAAAAGATATAAGTGAAGCACATAGAGTATTCTATCAAATTTTAATTCATAGATGACTCTCAAAAGGCGTGTACAGCAAGGATGATTGTAGCATACTAACAAACAAAGACACAAATAATACAAGACGCTCCAAGCAAAACACATATCATTTTGGTGAATAAAAATATAGCTCCAAGTAAATTACCGATGGAAGTGGACAAAAGAGGGGATGCCTTCCGAGGCATCCCCAAGCTTTGAATTTTTGGTGTCCTTGGATTATCTTGGGGGTGCCATGGGCATCCCCAAGCTTAGGCTCTTGCCACTCCTTGTTCCATAAGCCATCAAAAGAATTCACCCAAAACTTGAAAACTTCACAACACAAAACTCAATAGAAATCTCGTGAGCTCCGTTAGAGAAAGAAAACAAAAAACCACTTCAAGGTACTGTATGAACTCATTCTTTATTTATATTGGTGTTAAACCTACTGTATTTCAACTTCTCTATGGATTATAAACTATTTTACTAACCATAGATTCATCAAAATAAGCAAACAACACACGAAAAACAGAATCTGTCAAAAACAGAACAGTCTGTAGTAATCTATAGCTAGCGCAAGATCTGGAACCCCAAAAATTCTAAAATAAATTTCTGGACGTGAGTAATTTATTTATTAATCATCTGCAAAAATAATTAACTAAATATCACTCTTCAAATAAAGATGATAGCAGTTCTCGTGAGTGCTAAAGTTTCTGTTTTTTACAGCAAGTTCAACAAGACTTTCCCCAAGTCTTCCCAACGGTTCTACTTGGCACAAACACTAATTAAGCAGAAAAAACACAACCAAAACAGAGGCTAGATAAATTATTTATTAAATAACATCAAGGATAAACATTGGGTTGTCTCCTAGGAAGTGCTTTTCTTTAAAGCCTTATAGCTAGGCAAAATATTTCAATGATGCTCACATGAAAGACAAGAATTGAAGCACAAAGAGAGCATCATAAAACACGTGACAAACACATATAAGTCTAACATACTTCCTATGCATAGGCATCTTATAGGAAAACAAATTATCAAGGCAAGAAAAAACTAGCATATGCAAGGAAGCGGAAAGAAACAATAGCAATCTCAACATAACGAGAGGCAATTTAGTAACATGAAAATTTCTACCACCATATTTTCCTCTCTCGTAATAATTACATGTAGGATCATAAGAAAATTCAAAAAAATAGCTATCACATAGAATACTTTCAACATGATCCACATGCATGTAAAGTTGACACTCTTCCAAAATAGTGGGATTAACATTTACTAAAGTCATGACCATTCCAAACGCACTTTTATCAAAAACTTCATAAGATTGAACATTCTCCAAATATGTGGGATCTAAAGTTGACATTATTCCAAACCCACTTTCAATATTGTTGCAAACATTATAATAAATCTAATATTCATCATGGGGCTTAAATAAATTTTCAAGATCATAAGAAGAATCACCCCAATCATGATCATTGCAATAAGTAGAGGACATATCAAAACTAGCATCCCCAAGCTTAGGGTTTTGCATATTATTAGCACACTTTATATTAATAGAATTTATACTATCATCATTGCAATCATGCTTTTTATTCAAAGATCTATCGTGAATCACTTCATAAAGCACTTCATCACGATTTTCAGATTTACGGATTTCAGGCAAAACCTTATAAAGATAATCTAGTGCATCCAAATCACTAGGAATTGGTTCATCATAATTGGATCCCTTAAAAAGATTGGCAAGCGGATGACGATCCATAGATCTTAATTTCTTTGTTTAGTAATAAATAAACAACTATTCCAACCATACGAGCAAACAAGAAACGGGCAAAAAGAGGCAAATAGAGAAAGAGAGGGAGGATAGAGAGAGAGAGGGCGAATAAAACGGCAAGGGTGAATTGGGGAGAGAGGAAAACGAGAGGCAAATGGCAAATAATGTAATGCGAGAGATAGGGATTGTGATGGGTACTTGGTATATTGACTTTTGCGCAGACTCCCCGGCAACGGCGCCAGAAATCCTTCTTGCTACATCTTGAGCTTGCGTTGGTTTTCCCCAGAGAGGAAGGGATGATGCAGCAGAGTAGCGTAAGTATTTCCCTCAGTTTTTGAGAACCAAGGTATCAATCCAGTAGGAGGCCACGCGCAAGTCCCTCATACCTACACAACACAAAGAGCTCAATGCAACCAACGCGATTAGGGGTTGTCAATACCTTCACGGTCACTTACGGAAGTGAGATCCGATAGATAATATTTTTGGTATTTCTGATATAAAGATGCAAAGTAAAAAGTAAAAGGCAAAGTAAAAAACAAAACAAGATTAAAGTGATGGAGATTGATATGATGAGAATAGACCCGGGGGCCATAGGTTTCACCAGTGGCTTCTCTCGAGAGCATAAGTTTTCTACGGTGGGTGAACAAATTACTATTGAGCAATTGACAGAATTGAGCATAGTTATGAGAATATCTAGGCATGATCATGTATATAGGCATCACGTCCGTGACAAGTAGATCAAAACGATTCTGCATCTACTACTATTACTCCACTCATCGACCGCTATCCAGCATGCATCTAGAGTATTAAGTTAAAAACAGGGTAATGCTTTAAGCAAGATGACATGATGTAGAGAGATAAATTCATGCAATATGAAATAAACCCCATGTTGTTATCCTCGATGGCAACGATACAATACGTGTCTTGCTGCCCCTTCTGTCACTTGGAAAGAACACCGCAAGATCGAACCCAAAGCTAAGAACTTCTCCCATGGCAAGAACTACCAATCTAGTTGGCCAAACCAAACGGATAATTCGAAGAGACTTGCAAAGATAGCCAATCATACATAAAAGAATTCAGAGAAGATTCAAGTATTGTTCATAGATAGACTTGATCATGAACCCACAATTCATCGGTCTCAACAAACACACCGCAAAAGAAGAAGATTACATCGAATATATCTCCACAAGAGAGGGGGAGAACATTATATTGAGATCCAAAAAGAGAGAAGAAGCCATCTAGCTACTAAGTATGGACCCGAAGGTCTGAGGTAAACTACTCACACTTTATCGGAGAGGCTAGGATGATGTAGAATCCCTTCGTGATGACGGCCCTCTTCCGGCGGAGCTCTGGAACAGGCCCCAAGATGGGATCTCGTGGATACATAAAGTTGCGGCGGTGGAATTAGGTTTTTGGCTCCTGTTCTGATTGTTTGGGGGTACGTGGGTATATATAGGAGGAAGGAGTACGTGGGTGGAGCACCGAGGGGCCCACGAGGCAGGGGGCGCGCCCTGTAGGGGGGCGCCCCCTACCCTCGTGACCGCCTCCGGTACTTCTTGGAGTAGGGTCCAAGTCTCCTGGGTCTTATCCGAGAAGAAAATCACATTCCAAAAAGGATTTTTCTAGTCGGACTCCGTTTGATATTCTCTTTCTTCGAAACACTAAAATAGGCAAAAAAACATCAATTCTAGGTTGGGCCTCCGGTTAATAGGTTAGTCCCAAAAATAATATAAAAGAGGAAAATAAAGCCCAATATAGTCCAAAACAGTAGATAATATAGCATGGAGCAATCAAAAATTATAGATACGTTGGAGACGTATCAAGCACCCCGTGTACTTTGTCAGCACGGTGTTGCGTGACGCGCGTGCACGCTACCCCATGCCACATAAGCTCCTGCTTGCACTCCTCGTCACCTCTAGGAAGCTGCGCCACTACTTCCAAGGCCACTCCATCAAAGTGGTCTCCGCATACCCCTTGGAGAAGGTACTCCGGAGCCCCAACGCCGCGGGAAGGGTTGCTGAGTGGAACATCAAGCTGCAGGAGTTCCAACTGGAGTTCATCACCACTAGAGTCATCAAGGGCACGGCCCTCGCTGACTTTGTGGCGGGATGGACTGACGCACCAGACCGAGGGGTGGGCGAGGACCATTCCATAATGCTCGGGGAGGAAGCACCGGATGACTGGGTTATGTACTTTGACGGCGCGTTCGCACGACAGGGCGCGAGGGCTGGAGTCGTGTTCATCTCACTCACCAAGGATAATCTCTACTACACCGTGCAACTCTGCTTTCAGCATGGTGAGAAGGTCTCCAACAACATCACAGAGTACGAGGGCCTGATCACCGGCCTCAAGGCTGCGGCGACTCTGGGGGTCAGGCGTCTCACCATCAAGGGCGACTCTCAGCTCCTCGTCAACGTCTCCAACAAGGCGTACAAGCCAAAAGACGAGCACATGGAGGCATACCTAGAAGAGGTACACAAAATTGAAAAATGATTCTTGGGCTTGGAATTGCAGCACGTACAACATGGCACGAACAAGGAGGCAGACGTCATCGCCAAGAGGGCATACGGCGTGAGCCCCAGAAGCCTGGCGTCTTCGAGGAGTGGCTCTTCAAGCCATCAGCGGCTCCCACCATAGTAGGACCGCCGCTGCTTTGGGGGGAACCGCCCATGGCACCCTCCTCGGGCACCCCAGCCTGCGGTCCGACCTCGGGGGCTCGCCTGCTCCTCGTGTTCGAACCTCAGGAGGGGTGCTGGACCGAGGAGTTCAAGGCGTACCTGCTCCGAGGCACCTTGCCAGAGAAGGAGGAAGACGCAGAACACGTGGCCTGCCAGGCCACCGCATACTGCATCCAGGACAACAAGCTCTACCAAAGGCGCCCGAACGATGTCTCTTTATGGTGCATCTCCAAGGAGCAGGGGTGCAAGCTGCTGGCTGACATCCACAGTGGGGATGCGGGCATCACTCTTCGTTGCACATCCTCGTGGGCAAGGCGTTTCGCAGCGGGTTCTACTGGCCCACAATGCTCAATGATGCCACTGAGCTGGTGAGATCCCGCGAGGCATGTCAGTTCCATGCCAAGCAGATCCACCAGCCCGCTTAGGGCCTCTAGACCATCCTGCTCTCATGGTCGTTCGCGGTCTGGGGGCTGGATATCCTAGGCCCGTTTCCCTGGGAAGTCGAGGGTTACCGCTACCTCTACGTCACCATCGACAAGTTCACCAAGTGGGCGAAGGTGGATCCAGTGTGCACCATCCCAGCTGGCTCGACCGTCAAGTTTATCAAGGGCCTCGTGAGCTGCTTTGGGGTCCCCAACTGTGTCATCACTGAAAATGGCTCTCAGTACACGAGCAACCTCTTCAAAACGTATTGTGCTAACCTTGGAATGCAGATATGCTATGCTTCGGTGGCACATCCACGGAGTAGCGGCCAAGCTGAGCGTGCCAATTTGGAGGTCCTGAGGGGCTCAAGGCGAGGAGCTTCAAGAAGAAACTCGAGGTCTGCGGCAGGGGTTGGCTCGATGAGCTTCAGTCCGTGTTGTAGTCCATCCGCACCACCACGACTAAGCCCACCGGTGAGACCCCGTTCTTCCTCGTCTACGGGGCTAAGGCGGTCCTCCCTCATGAGGTCAAACATCACTCCCCGTAGGTCTTGGAGTTTGACGAAGCACGCCAGGACGCCTCTTGGGGGATGGACCTCATGCTCTGGGAGGAGGGCCACCGCCAAGCCTCGCTCCGCGCCACGAGGTACCAGCAGGCGCTACGGCGATATCACTCTCGTAGCGTCCGCTCCAAGCCCCTCGAGATGGGTGACCTCGTCCTCAGACGGGTGCTCTCCTGGGAGGGGCTTCACAAGCTCTCGCCCATGTGGGAGGGCCCCTTCAGGATTGCCCGTGTCTCCAGGCCTGGCGCCGCGCGCCTGGAGCCGCAGGACGGGGTCCCCATCCAGAATGCCTGGAACATCCAGCATCTCCGGAAGTCCTATCCGTGACCAAGGCTATGTGCCTCTCAAGTCTCCGTCCGTGAAACTCTCACATAATAATGAGTGGGGCTATACACGCCCCAGAGTCTCCTGAGCGCCGCCCGTGGGCCGCACGGGGGCTCCCACCCACGTCCTAGTATAGGTGCCGGACGCAACTGTTCTTTTCCTTGCTTTTCTGTAGCTGATTTGCAACTTCTTGGAATGAAATTTGAAGTTCTCGCGTGATACATCTCCATCGTATCTATAATTTTTTATTGTTCCATGCTATTATATTATCTGTTTTGGATATTTAATTGGCTTTAATGTGCTCTTTTATATTATTTTTGGGACTAACCTATTAACCGGAGGTACAGTGCCAGTTTCTGTTTTTTTGCCTATTTTAGAGTTTTGCAGAAAAGGAATACCAAACGGAGTCCAAACGGAATGAAACCTTCACGATGATCTTTCTTGGACCGAAAGCAATCCAGAAGAATTGGAGTCGAAGTCTGGAACTCCACGAGGAAGCCAGGAGGAAGCCAGGAGGCAGGAGGGCGCGCCGGGGGGGGGGGGTAGGCGCGCCGCCACCCTCGTGAGCCCCTCGTAGCTCCACCGACGTACTTCTTTCACCTATATATACTCTTAAACCCTAGAAACATCAGGGGGAGCCACGAAGCCACTTTTCCACCGCCGCAACCTTCTGTACCCGTGAGATCCCATCTTGGGGCCTTTTCTGGCAATCTTCCTGAGGGGGAATCGATCATGGAGGGCTTCTACATCAACACCATTGCCTCTCCGATGAAGCGTGAGTAGTTTACCACAGACCTTCGGGTCCATAGTTATTAGATGGCTTCTTCTCTCTCTCTCTTTGATTCTCAATACAAAGTTCTCCTTGATGTTCTTGGAGATCTATTCAATGTAATACTCTTTTGCAGTGTGTTTGTCGAGATCCGATGAATTGTGGATTTATGAACAAGATTATCTATGAATATTATTTGGTTCTTCTCTAAATTCTTATATGCACGATTTGATATCTTTGCAAGTCTCTTCGAATTATCGGTTTAGTTTGGCCTACTAGATTGATCTTTCTTGCAATGGGAGAAGTGCTTAGCTTCGGGTTCAATCTTGCGGTGTCCTTTCCTAGTGACAGTAGGGGAAGCAAGGCACATATTGTATTGTTGCCATCGAGGATAAAATGATGGGGTTTATATCACACTGCTTGAGTTTATCCCTCTACATCATGTCATCTTGCTTAATGCGTTATGATACGTCTCCAACGTATCTATAATTTTTGATTGCTCCATGCTATTATATTATCTATTTTGGATGTTAATGGGCTTATTTTTACAATTTTATACTATTTTTGGGACTAACCTTTTAACTGGAGGCCCAGCCCAAATTACTGTTTTTTGCCTATTTTAGAGTTTCACCAAAAAGGAATATCAAACGGAGTCCAAACGGAATGAAACCTTCGGGAGCGTTATTTTTGGAACAAACATGATCCAAGAAACTTGGAGTGGACGTCAAGCAATCAACGAGGCGGCCATGAGGCAGGGGGGCACGCCCACCACCTGGGCGCGCCCTCCACCCTCGTGGGCCCCTCGTTGCTCCACCGACGTACTTATTCCTCCTATATATATCCATATACCCCCAAACATCTAGGAGCATCACGAAACCCTATTTCCACCACTGCAACCTTATGTACCCAAGAGATCCCATCTTGGGGCCTTTTCCGGAGCTCCGCCGGAGGGGACATTGACCACGGAGGGCCTCTACATCAACTCCATGGCCCCTCCGATGATGTGTGAGTATTTTACTTCAGACCTTCGGGTCCATAGCTAGTAGCTAGATGGCTTCTTCTCTCTCTTTGGATCTCAATACAAAGTTCTCCTTTATTCTCTTGGAGATCTATTCGATGTAATCTTCTTTTGCGGTGTGTTTGTCAAGATCCGATGAATTGTGGGTTTATGATCAAGTTTATTTATGAAAAATATTTGAATCTCCTTAGAATTCTTTTATGTATGATTGGTTTATCTTTGCAAGTCTCTTCGAATTATCAGTTTGGTTTGGCCTACTAGATTGATCTTTCTTGCAATGGGAGAAGTGCTTAGCTTCGGGTTCAATCTTGCGGTGCTCGATCCAGTGACAGAAAGGGAACCGACATGTATTGTATTGTTGCCATCGAGGATAAAAAGATGGGGTTTACATCATATTACATGAGTTTATCCCTCTACATCATGTCATCTTGCTTAAGGCGTTACTCTGTTCTTATGAACTTAATACTCTAGATGCATGCTGGATAGCGATCGATGTGTGGAGTAATAGTAGTAGATGCAGAATCGTTTTGGTCTACTTGTCTCGGACGTGATGCCTATATACATGATCATGCCTAGATATTCCCATAATTATTCGCTTTTCTATCAATTGCTCGACAGTAATTTGTTCACCCACCGTAATACTTATGCTTTCTTGAGAGAAGCGACTAGTGAAACCTATGGCCCCCGGGTCTATTCTCCATCATACAAGTTTCCAATCTAGTTTATTTTGCAATCTTTACTTTCAATTTATATCATAAAAATACCAAAAATATTTATCTTATTATTATCATCTCTATCATATGTCACCCTTGCAAGTGGCCATGAAGGGATTGACAACCCCTTTATCGCGTTGGTTGCGAGGTTCTTATTTGTGTGTGTAGGTACGAGGTGACTCGCGCGTGGTCTCCTACTGGATTGATACCTTGGTTCTCAAAAACTAAGGGAAATACTTACGCTGCTTTACTGCATCACCCTTTACTCTTCAAGGGAAAACCAACGCAGTGCTCAAGAGGTAGCAAGAAGGATTTCTGTCACCGTTGCCGGGGAGATCTACGTCAAGTCAAGACATACCAAGTACTCATCACAACTCTTATCCTTCGCATTACATTATTTGCCATTTGCCTCTCATTTTCCTGTCCCCCACTTCACCTTTGCCATTTTATTCGCCCTCTCTTTCCGTTTGCCTCTTTTCCGATTGCTTTGTCATTATGGCTATTACTTTATCTACTCCTTTATCTCTCGAGAATGAGGTCCTTAATTTTAAACAAAGAGAGGGAGAAAATCTAAAAGATGCTTGCTACAGAATTTGCAATGCTCAAAATAGATCTACTAGGAAGCAATCTACTTCCGTTCTTCTTCGCAATTTTTATGTAGGCATCACACC
This sequence comes from Triticum aestivum, assembly GCF_018294505.1. Lineage (NCBI taxonomy): Eukaryota > Viridiplantae > Streptophyta > Magnoliopsida > Poales > Poaceae > Triticum > Triticum aestivum. The sequence goes on from NC_057794.1 coordinate 471,545,738, forward strand.
TTGGAATAGATATATTCTTGATACCATTACCGGAGGAAATTTCTTGGGTAGCCATACTTTTGATTCTTACAATGCTATGATAGATTTGTTTGTCCCACCACCTATTTTGGTTAATGGAACTAATTTAAATTTGGAACATGTTATGCAATGGCTTGAAATTATTGGAAATCAAATTGCCACCGTAGAGTTAATTGAAAATTTGGATAGAAAGATCCATAACCAGATTACCCAATATGGATCTAAGGTAGGAGTTGCTCTTAAATTTTTAATGAAAAGATAGATCAAGATTCCACTAGAATTGATAAAATTGAGGATATAGTTACCAACCTTGGGTCTGCCTTTTATTCCGTAAAAACACTCCTCCTAATGCTAATATTGCCAAATTGATGTATGTTCCTAAAAATAAGGGTGAAACTTCTAGTAAGGAAAATGCGGACCTCAAATCCCTAAGTGTTGACCCCAGCTTTCTCACTATCCTTAAGGAACCTTTTGCTACAAATGATTTCTTGATTTCGTGCCTAGGAGCTTGATAATTAATGAAAAGAAAGAAACTCCTAAGAATTATAGGTGTCTCATTGAAGAATTACCTACCAAAGATGGCAATACCTAGATCTATCTTCGCTTTTATGCCTAGCTAGGGGCATTAAACGATAGCGCTTGTTGGGAGGCAACCAATTTTTTTTATTCCTTGCTTTTTGCTAATGTTTATTAATAAATAATTTATCTAGCCTCTGTTTTGGTTGTGTTTTTTGTGTTTAATTAGTGTTTGTGCCAAGTAGAACCGTTGGGAAGACTTGGGGAAAGTCTTGTTGATCTTGCTGTAAAAAACAGAAACTTTAGCACTCACGAGAATTGCGGCCATTTTTATTTGGATAGTGATATTTAGTTAATTATTTTTTCAGATGATTAATATATAAATTCCTCAAGTCCAGCAATTTATTTTAGAATTTTTGGGGTTCCATAAGTTTGCGTTAGTTACAGATTACTACAGACTGTTCTGTTTTTGACAGATTCTGTTTTTCGTGTGTTGTTTGCTTATTTTGATGAATCTATGGCTAGTAAAAGAGTTTATAAACCATAGAGAAGTTGTAATACAGTAGGTTTAACACCAATATAAATAAAGAATGCGTTCATTACAGTACCTTTAAGTGGTGTTTGGTTTTCTTTCGCTAACGGAGCTCACAAGATTTTTCTGTTAAGTTTTGTGTTGTGAAGTTTTCAAGTTTTGGGTAAAGATTTGATGGATTATGGAACAAGGAGTGGCAAGAGCCTAAGCTTGGGGATTCCCATGGTGTCCCAAGGTAAAATACAAGGACACCAAAAAGCCTAAGCTTGGGGATGCCCCGAAAGGCATCCCCTCTTTTGTCTTCGTTCACCGGTAACTTTACTTGGAGCTATATTTTTATTCGCCACATGATATGTGTTTTTCTTGGAGCATATTGTATGATTTGAGTCTTTTCTTTTTAGTTTACCACAATCATCCTTTCTGTACACACCTTTTGATAGATACACACATGAATCAGAATTTATTAGAATACTCTATGTGCTTCACTTATATCTTTTGAGCTATATAGTTTTTGCTCTAGTGCTTCACTTATATCTTTTAGAGCACGGTGGTGGTTTTATTTTATAGAAATAATTGATCTCTCATGCTTCACTTATATTATCTTGAGAGTCCTTTAGAACAACATGGCAATTTGCTTTTAGGCGTAACAAAAACTTTCATATAAGTGCGTTGAATACTAAGAGAAGTTTGTACTTGATGATTGTTTTGAGATATGGAGATGGTGATATTAGAGTCATGCTAGTTGAGTATTTGTGAATTTGAGAAATACTTGTGTTGAAGTTTGTGATTCCCGTAGCATGCACGCATGGTGAACCGTTATGAGATGAAGTCGGAGCATGATTTATTTATTGATTGCCTTCCTTATGAGTGGCGGTCGGGGACGAGCGATGGTCTTTTCCTACCAATCTATCCCCCTAGGAGCATGCGCGTAGTACTTTATTTCGATAACTAACAGATTTTTGCAATAAGTATGTGAGTTCTTTATGACTAGTGTTGAGTCCATGGATTATACGCACCCTCACCCTTCCACATTTGCTAGCCTCTCTAGTACCACACAACTTTCGCCGGTACCATAAACCCACCATATACCTTCCTCAAAACAGCCACCATAACTACCTATTATGGCATTTCCATAGCCATTCTGAGATATATTGCCATGCAACTTTCCACCGTTCCGTTTGTTATGACACGCTTCATCATTGTCATATTGCTTTGCATGATCATGTAGTTGGCATCGTATTTGTGGCAAAGCCACCGTTCATACTTCTTTCATACATGTCACTCTTGATTCATTATCCCGGTACACCGCCGGAGTCATTCACATAGATTCATATTTTGTTCTAAGAATTGAGTTGTAATTCTTCAGTTGTAAGTAAAAATAAGTGTGATGATCATCATTATTAGAGCATTGTCCCAGTGAGGAAAGGATGATGGAGACTATGATTCCCCCACAAGTCGGGATGAGACTCCCAACGAAAAATTTAAAAAAAGAAGAGAAAAGAGGCCAAAAAAAGAAATAAGGCCCAAACAAAAAAATGAGAGAAAAAGAGAGAAGGGACAATGTTACTATCCTTTTACCACTCTTGTGCTTCAAAGTAGCACCATGATCTTCATGATAGAGAGTCTCCTATGTTGTCACTTTCATAAACTAGTGGGAATTTTACATTATAGAACTTGGCTTGTATATTCCAATGATGGGCTTCCTCAAATTGCCCTAGGTCTTCGTGAGCAAGCAAGTTGGATGCACACCCACTTGGTTTCTTTTGTTGAGCTTTCATACACTTATAGCTCTAGTGCATCCGTTGCATGGCAATCCCTACTCACTCACATTGATATCTATTGATGGGCATCTCCATAGCCCATTGATACACCTAGTTGATGTGAGACTATCTTCTCCTTTTTGTCTTCTCCACAACCACCATCCTATTCCACCAAAGTGCTATATCCATGGCTCACGCTCATATATTGCGTGAAGATTGAAAAAGTTTGAGAACATCAAAAGTATGAAACAATTTCTTGGCTTGTCATCGGGGATGTGCATGATTTAATATTTTGTATGATGAAGATAGATCATAGCCAGACTATATGATTTTGTAGGGATAACTTTCTTTGGCCATGTTATTTTGAGAAGACATGATTGCTTAGTCAGTATGCTTGAAGTATTATTATTTCTATGTCAATATTAAAGTTTTATCTTGAATCTTTCGGGTCTGAACATTCATGCCACAATAAAGAAAAATTACATTGAGAAATATGTTACGAAGCATTCCACATCAAAAATTCTATTTTTCTCATTTACCTACTCGAGGACGAGCAGGAATTAAACTTGGGGATGCTTGATACGTCTCCATCGTATCTATAATGTTTTATTGCTCCATGCTCTTATATTATCTATATTGGATGTTAATGAGCTTATTTTTAAACTTTTATACTATTTTTGGGACTAACCTATTAACAGGAGGCCCAGCCCAAATTGCTGTTTTTTTGCCTATTTTAGAGTTCCGCTGAAAAGGAATATCAAACGGAGTCCAAACAGAATGAAACCTCCGGGAGCGTTATTTTTAGAACAAACATGATCCAGGAGACTTGGAGTGGACGTCAAGCAATCAACGAGACGGACACGAGGCAGGGGGCGCGCCCACCCCCTGGGCGTGCCCTCCACCCTCGAGGGCCCCTCGTTGCTCCACCGACATACTTCTTCCTCCTATATATATGCATATACCCCCAAACATCCAGGAGCACCACTAAACACTATTTCCACCGCTGCAACCTTATGTACCCAAGAGATCCCATCTTGGGGCCTTTTCCAGAGCTTTTCCGGAGGGGGCATTGATCACGGAGGGCCTCTACATCAACTCCATGGCCCCTCCGATGATGTGTGAGTAGTTTACTTCAGACCTTCGGGTCCATAGCTAGTAGCTAGATGGCTTCTTCTCTCTCTTTGGATCTCAATACAAAGTTCTCCTCGATTCTCTCGGATATCTATTCGATGTAATCTTCTTTTGCGGTGTGTTTGTCGAGATCCGATGAATTATTGGTTTATGATCAAGTTTATCTATGAACAATGTTTGAATCTCCTCTGAATTCTTTTATGTATTATTGCTTTATCTTTGCAAATCTCTTCGAATTATCGGTTTGGTTTGGCCTACTAGATTGATATTTCTTGCAATGGGAGAAGTGCTTCGCTTTGGGTTCAATCTTGCGGTGCTCGATTCCAGTGATAGAAAGGGAACCGACACGTATTGTATTGTTTCCATTGAGGATAAAAATATGGGGTTTACATCATATTGCATGAGTTTATCCCTCTACATCATGTCATCTTGCTTAAGGCGTTACTCTATTTTTATGAAGTTAATACTCTAGATGCATGCTGGGTAGCGGTCAATGTGTTGAGTTATAGTAGTAGATGCAGAATCGTTTCGGTCTACTTGTCTCGGAGTGAGGCCTATATACATGATCATGCCTAGATATTCTCATAATTATTCGCTTTTCTATCAATTGCTCGATAGTAATTTGTTCACCCACCATAATACTTACGCTTTCTTGAGAGAAGCCACTAGTGAAACCTATGGCCCCGGGGTCTATTCTCCATCATACAAGTTTCCAATCTACATTATTTTGCAATCTTTACTTTCAATCTATATCATAAAATACCAAAAATATTTATCTTATTATTATCATCTCTATCAGATCTCACTCTTGCAAGTGGCCGTGAAGGGATTGACAACCCCTTTATCGCGTTGGTTGCGAGGTTCTTATTTGTGTGAGTAGGTACGAGGTGACTCGCACGTTGTCTCCTACTAGATTGATACCTTGGTTCTCAAAAACTGAGGGAAATACTTACGCTACTTTACTGCATCACCCTTTCCTCTTCAAGGGAAAACCAAAGCAGTGCTCAAGAGGTAGCACGTTACTCCGTTCTTATGAACTTAATACTCTAGATGCATGCTGGATAGCGGTCGATGTGTGAAGTTATAGTAGTAGATGCTTAATCTTTTCGATCTACTTGAGACAGACGTGATGCCTATATTCATGATCGTTGCCTTAGATATCTTCATAATTATGCACGTTTCCATCAATTACTCGGCAGTAATTTGTTCACCCACCGTAATACATGCTATCTTGAGAGAATCCACTAGTGAAACCTATGGCCCCCGGGTCTCTTTCATATTATATTACATCTCTTTTATTTACATTGCATCTCGTTTACTATTTTGCAATCTTTACTTTCCAATCTATACAACAAAAATACCAAAAATATTTACTTTACTATCCCTATTAGATATCACTTTTGTGAGTGACCGTGAAGGGATTGACAACCCCTTTATCGCGTTGGTTGCAGGGTTCTTGATTGTTTGTGCAGGTACTAGGTGACTTATGCGTTGTCTCCTACTGGATTGATACCTTGGTTCTCAAAACTGAGGAAAATACTTACGCTACTTTGCTGCATCACCCTTTCCTCTTCAAGGGAAAACCAACGCATGCTCAAGAGGTAGCTAGAAGGATTTCTGGCGCTGTTGCCGGGGAGATCTACGCCAAGTAAGACATACCAAGTACCCACCATAAACTCTTCTCCCTCGCATTACATTATTTGCCATTCGCCTCCCGTTTTCCTCTCCCTCACTTCTAAAACGATTTTAAAAAACCTTTGCCTTTTCTTCGCCCCTCTTCCGTTCGTCTCTTTTCGCTTGCTTCTTGTGTGCTTGTGTGTAGGATTGACTGTTTGTCACGATGGCTCAAGATAATATTAAATTATGTGAATTTTCCAATACCAACAACAATGATTTTATTAGCACTCCGATTGCTCCTACTAGCGATGTTGAATCTTGTGAAATTAATACCGCTTTATTGAATCTTGTTATGAAAGATCAATTTTCTGGTCTTCCTAGTGAAGATGTTGCTACCCATCTAAACAACTTTGTTGATTTGTGTGATATGCCAAAGAAGAAAGATGTGGATAATGATATTGTTAAATTGAAGCTATTTCCGTTTTGCTTAGAGATCATGCTAAAACTTGGTTCTCTTCTTTGCCTAAAAATTGTATTGATTCATGGAATAAGTGCAAAGATGCTTTTATCTCTAAGTATTCTCCTCCCGCTAAGATCATCTCTCTTAGGAACGATATTAGGAATTTTAAGCAACACTATCATGATCATGTTGCACAAGCTTGGGAGATGATGAAATTAATGATACATAATTGCCCTACACATGCTTTGAATTTGTGGCTGATTATACAAAACTTTTATGCCGGACTGAATTTTGCTTCTAGAAATCTTTTAGATTCGGCTGTGGGAGGCACTTTTATGGAAATCACTTTAGGAGAAGCTACTAAACTCCTAGACAATATTATGGTTAATTATTCTCAATGGCACACCGAAAGATCCACTAGTAAAAAAGTTCATGCGATTGAAGAGATTTATGTTTTGAGTGGAAAGATGGATGAACTTATGAAATTGTTTGCCAATAAAAGTGTTTCTTCTGATCCTAATGATACGCCTTTGTCCACTTTAATTGAGAATAATAATGAATCTATGGATGTGAATTTTGTTGGTAGGAACAATTTTGGTAACAACGCGTACAGAGGAAACTTTAATTCTAGGCCGTTTCCTAGTAATTCCTCTAATAATTATGTTAATTCCTACAACAACTCTTATGGAAATTTTAATAAGTCTGCAAAAGAATTTCAATGCTTTGGTAGAAGAAAAATTGCTTAAGATTGATGGGTTGGCTAGGAACGTAGATAGAATTTATCTTAATGTTGATTCTTTTAAACTTAGATATATTCCACCTAAGAATGACATCAATGAATCTCAAAGCCATGAGAATTTCCATTGATGAGTGCAAAGAAAGAACCGCTAGGATGCGTGCAAAAAAAGATTGCTTTATGAAAGCGTGTTCTTCTAGTTTTCATGATAATAATCAAGAAGATCTAAAAGTGATTGATGTGAATCCTATTAAATCTTTGTTTTCCAATATGAATCTTGATAAATATGGGACTGGAGATGAGTCAACTTTAGTTAAAAGGCGTCCCAATGATTCGGAGTTTTTAGATCTTGATGCAAAAAATAATACAAGTGGGATTGAAGAGGTCAAAACTTTACATAGCAATGAACCCACTATTTTGGATTTCAAGGAATTTAATTATGATAATTGCTCTTTGATAGATTGTATTTCCTTGTTGCAATCCGTGTTAAATTCTCCTCATGCTTATAATCAAAATAAAGCTTTTACTAAACATATCGTTGATGCTTTAATGCAATCCTATGAAGAAAAGCTTGAACTAGAAGTTTCTATCCCTAGAAAACTTTTTGATGAGTGGGAACCTACTATTAAAATTAAGATTAAAGATTATGAATGCTATGCTTTGTGTGATTTGGGTGCTAGTGTTTCCACGATTCCAAAAACCTTGTGTGATGTGCTAGGTTTCTGTGAATTTGATGATTGTTCTTTAAATTTGCATCTTGTAGATTCCACCATTAAGAAACCTATGGGAAGGATTAATGATGTTCTTATTGTTGCAAATAGGAATTATGTGCCTGCAGATTTCATTGTTCTTGATATAGATTGCAATCCTACATGTCCTATTATTCTTGGTAGACCTTTCCTTAAAACGATTGGTGTATTGACATGAAAGAAGGAAATATTAGATTCCAATTTCCGTTAAGGAAAGGCATGGAACACTTTCCTAATAAGAAAATTAAATTGCCTTATGAATCTATTATGAGAGCCACTTATGGATTGCATACCAAAGATGGCAATACCTAGATCTATTCTTGTTTTTATGCCTAGCTAGGGGCATTAAACGATAGCACTTGTTGGGAGGCAACCCAATTTTACTTTTGTTCTTTGCTTTTTGCTCCTGTTTAGTAATAAATAATTCATATAGCTTCTGTTATGATTGTGTTTTTTATATTTTAATTAGCGTTTGTGCCAAATAAAGCCTTTAGGATCTTCTTGGGTGATAGTTGTTTGATCTTTCTGAAAAAACAAAAACTTTTCCGCTCACGAAATTAATTTTCATTTTTTACCAGAGAGCGATAAAATACCTACTCCACTTGGAGTAGATTAATATACAAATTTATCAGGCCGTCCTAATGTTTTAGAATTTTTGGAGTTACAGAAGTATTCGAAAGTTACAGATTGCTATAGACTATTCTGTTTTTGACATATTCTGTTTTTCGTGTGTTGTTTGCTTATTTTGATGAATCTATGAGTAGTATCGGGGGGTATGAACCATAGAGAAGTTGGAATATAGTAGGTTTAACACCAAAATAAATAAAGAATGAGTTCATTACAATACCTTTAAGTGGTGGTTTATTTTCTTATACTAACGGAGCTCATGAGATTTTCTGTTGAAGTTTTGTGTTGTGAAGTTTTCAGGTTTTTGGGTAAAGATTTGATGGATTTTGGAATAAGGAGTGGAAAGAGCCTAAGCTTGGGTATTCCCAAGAATCCCAAGGTAAAATTCAAGGACAACCAAAATCCTAAGCTTGGGGATGCCCCGGAAGGCATCCCCTCTTTCGTCTTCGTCTATCGGTAACTTTACTTGAGGCTATATTTTTATTCACCACATGATATGTGTTTTGCTTAGAGCGTCTGGTATGATTTGAGTCTTTTCTTTTTAGTTTACCACAATCATCCTTGCTGTACACACCTTTCAGGAGAGACACGCATGAATCAGAATTAATTAGAATACTCTATGTGCTTCACTTATATCTTGTGAGCTAGATAATTTTGCTCTAGTGCTTCACTTATATCTTTTTAGAGCATGGTGGTGGTTTTATTTTATAGAAATTATTAATCTCTCATGCTTCACTTATATTATTTTGAGAGTCTTTTAGAACAACATGGTAATTTGCTTTGGCTATAAAACTAGTCCTAATATGATGGGCATCCAAGATGGGTATAATAAAAACTTTCATATAAAGTGAGTTGAATACTATGAGAAGTTTGATTATTTATGATTGTTTTGACATATGAAGATGGTGATATTAGAGTCATGCTAGTAGAGTAGTTGTGAATTTGAGAGATACTTGTATTAAAGTTTGTGATTCCCATAGCATGCACGTATGGTGAACTGTTATGTGATGAAGTTGGATCATGATCTATTTATTGATTGTCTTCCTTATGAGTGGCGGTCGGGGACGAGAGATGGTCTTTTCCTACCAATCTATCCCCTTAGGAGCATGCACGTAATACTTCGTTTCGATAACTAATAGATTTTTGCAATAAGTATGTGAGTTCTTTATGGCTAATGTTGAGTCCATGGATTATACGCACTCTCGCCCTTCCACCATTGCTAGCCTCTCTAGTACCGCACAACTTTTGCCGGTACCATAAACCCACCATTTACCTTCCTCAAAACAGCCACCATAGCTACCTATTATGGCATTTCCATAGCCATTCCAAGATATATTGCCATGCAAGTTTCCACTATTTCGTTTATTATGACACGCTCCATCATTGTCATATTGCCTTGCATGATCATGTAGTTAACATCGTTTTTGTGTCAAAGCCACCATTCATAATTCTTTCATACATGTTACTCTTGATTCATTGCACATCCTGGTACACCGCCGGAGGCATTCACGTAGAGTCATATTTTGTTCTGGGTATCGAGTTGTAAGTAAATAAAAGTGTGATGATCATCATTACTAGAGCATTGTCCCAGTGAGGAAAGGATGATGGAGACTATGATTCCCCCACAAGTCAGGATGAGACTGTGGACGAAAAAGATAAAAAAAGAGTCCAAAAAATAGAGGGCCCAAAAAACAAAAAAAATGAGAAAAAAGGAGAAGGGACAATGCTACTATCCTCTTTTCCACACTTGTGCTTCAAAGTAGCACCATGATCTTCATGATAGAGAGTCTCTTATTTTGTCACTTTCATATAGTAGTGGGAATTTTTCATTATTAAACTTGGCTTGTATATTCCAATGATGGGCTTCCTCAAAATGCCCTAGGTCTTCGTGAGCAAGCAAGTTGGATGCACACCCACTTAGTTTCTTTTGTTGAGATTTCATACATTTATAGCTCTAGTGCATCTATTGCATGGCAATCCCTACTCACTCACATTGATATCTATTGATGGGAACCTCCATAGCCCGTTGATACGCCTAGTTGATGTGAGACTATCTTCTCCATTTTGTTTCTCCACAACCACCCCTCTATTCCACCTATAGTGCTATATCCATGGCTCACGCTCATGTATTGCTTCAAGATTGAAAAAGTTTGAGAACATCAAAAGTATGAAACAATTGCTTGGCTTCTCATCGGGGTTGTGCATGATTAAATATTTTGTGTGATGAAGATAGAGCATAGTGAGACTGTATGATTTCGTAGGGATAACTTTCTTTGGCCATGTTATTTTAAGAAGACATGATTGCTTTGTTATTATGCTTGAAGTATTATTGTTTTTATGTCAATATTAAACTTTTGTCCCGAATCTTCCGAATCTGAACATTCATGCCGTAATATAGAAAATTACATTGATAATTATGTTAGGTAGCATTCCACATCAAATTTTTTTTATCATTTATCTACTCGAGGACGAGCATGAATTAAGCTTGGGGATGCTTGATACATCTCCAACGTAGCTATAATTTTTTATTGTTCCATGCTATTATATTATCTGTTTTGGATGTTTAATGGGCTTCAATATGCTCTTTATATTATTTTTGGGACTAACCTATTAATCGGAGGCCTAGTGCCAGTTTCGGTTTTTTTTGCCTATTTTAGAGTTTTACAGAAAAGGAATACCAAACGGAATCCAAACGGAATGAAACCTTCACGATGATCTTTCTTGGACCGAAAGCAATCTAGAAGACTTGGAGTCGAAGTCTGGAACTCCACGAGGAAGCCATGAGGCAGGAGGGCGCGCCTAGGGGGTAGGCGCGCCCCCACCCTCATGGGCCCCTTGTAGATCCACCGACATACTTCTTTCGCCTATATATACTCTTATACCCTAGAAACATCAGGGGGAGCCACGAAACCACTTTTCCACTGCCACAAGCTTCTGCACCCGTGAGATCCCATCTTGGGGCCTTTTCCGGCAATCTGCTAGAGGGGGAATCGATCATAGAGGGCTTCTACATCAACACCATTGCCTCTCTGATGAAGCGTGAGTAGTTTACCACAGACCTTCGGGTCCATAGTTATTAGCTAGATGGCTTCTTCTCTCTCTTTGATTCTCAATACAAAGTTCTCCTCGATGTTCTTGGAGATCTATTCGATGTAATACTCTTTTGCGGTGTGTTTGCCAAGATCCGATGAATTGTGGATTTATGAACAAGATTATCAATGAATATTATTTGGTTCTTCTCTGAATTCTTATATGCATGATTTGATATCTTTGCAAGTCTCTTCGAATTACCGGTTTAGTTTGGGCTACTAGATTGATCTTTCTTGCAATGGGAGAAGTTCTTAGCTTTGTGTTCAGTCTTGCGGTGTCCTTTCCCAGTGCCAGTAGGGGATGCAAGGCACATATTGTATTGTTGCCATCGAGGATAAAAAGAAGGGGTTTATATCATATTGCTTGAGTTTATCCCTCTACATCATGTCATCTTGCTTAATGCATTACTCCGTTCTTATGAACTTAATACTCTAGATGCATGCTGGATAGCGGTCGATGTGTGGAGTAATAGTAGTAGCTGCAGAATCGTTTGGATCTATCTGACACGGATGTGATGCCTATATACATGATCATGCCTAGATATTCTCATAATTATTCGCTTTTCTATCAATTGCTCGACAGTAATTTGTTCACCCACCATAATACTTACGCTTTCTTGAGAGAAGCCACTAGTGAAACCTATGGCCCCGGGGTCTATTCTCCATCATACAAGTTTCCAATCTACTTTATTTTGCAATCTTTACTTTCAATCTATATCATAAAAATACCAAAAATATTTATCTTATTATTATCATCTCTATCAGATCTCACTATTGCAAGTGGCCGTGAAGGGATTGCCAACCCCTTTTATCGCATTGGTTGCGAGGTTCTTATTTGTGTGTGTAGGTACGAGGTGACTCGCGCATGGTCTCCTACTGGATTGATACCTTTGTTCTCAAAAATTGAGGGAAATACTTGCGCTGATTTACTGCATCACCCTTTCCTCTTCAAGGGAAAACCAATACAGTGCTCAAGAGGTAGCACTATATTCCGTTCTTATGAACTTAATACTCTAGATGCATGCTGGATAGCGGTCGATGTGTGGAGTAATAGTAGTAGATGCAGAATCGTTTTGATCTACTTGAGACGCGCGTGATGCCTATATTCATGATCGTTGCCTTAGATATCTTCATAATTATGCGCTTTTCCATTAATTGCTCGGCAGTAATTTGTTCACCCACCGTAATACATGATATCTTGAGAGAAGCCACTAGTGAAACCTATGGCCCCCGGGTCTCTTTCCTATTATATTACATCTCTTTTATTTACATTGCATCTCGTTTACTATTTTGCTCTTTACTTTCCAATCTATATAACAAAAATACCAAAAATATTTACTTTACTATCTCTATTAGATCTCACTTTTGCGAGTGACCGTGAAGGGATTGACAACCCCTTTATCGCGTTGGTTGCAAGGTTCTTGATTGTTTGTCAAGGTACTAGGTGACTTGTGCATTGTCTCCTGCTGGATTGATACCTTGGTTCTCAAAATTGAGGGAAGTACTTACGCTACTTTGCTGCATCACCCTTTCCTCTTCAAGGGAAAACCAACGCATGCTCAAGAGGTAGCATCGCATCTTTTATTTGAAAGGGTTGGGAAAATTTTCTCCTCGCAACTTTCACTCTTTCAGGTCTCGCCTTAGGGAGAGTGATAGTTGCCCGTTGCTCTTCCTCGCGCGTCATGTGCATGGGGGCTAGGCATGGTGTGTGCACTCGGGCCCGCCCGCAAACACATCTCACCAAAGCCTGTGTGTCCTAGCCTTTGGCATCTTAATCCTCGCGCGGCGCTCTCAAACGAGCCAACTGGCACACACTCCCTCCTGAGTCTATGCCTCCGGGCATCGCGACGCGGCGTAGAAGCTGCGACCGGCCCATGCTCGGGGGCTCACGCGAGGCATGGCATCTCCGGAGGTCCCCTAACCCCGTAGCCACAGGGTAACTCCTGAGGCTTTAGGACTTTCGAATCTTTGAGAAGGAAACCCCCGGAGGACCTCTCCGGAACGAGGGGCATGCAGGAAGTCCAAGCCCCAGAACGGCACGCTCTTGCGGCACGGGAGTCTAACGCAATCACACTAAGCTAAGTCACCCCAATCACATTCAGCAACAACACATGCATCAAGACGCGATATGAAAACAATAATATAATGGCACAAGTGCCATGGTTCATTACACGCCCCCACAGGGCCTTCTATTCTGGTGCAGGGGAAAGAAAGAAGCAAAAGCAGTCGCGCGACTCTAGCGGCTCCTGAGATCCGACTCCGTCAGCACCCGAGCTCAGTCAGGGTCTTCCTCCTGCTTCACCGGGGCGCGTCGGCGAGGCAGCTCATCGCCCTCCCCAGTCCGAGCTTGGTGGCGTGGCGGCTCGTCGTAGTCACCGTCGCTTGTGCTCTCCCCGGAGGAGGAGCCGCCACCACTGGAGACCTCTTGATCATCGCTGAGAGCAAGCTCACTACCGGAGATGCTACCTCCCCTCTGGCTGTCATTGTCGGAGGGGTGGACATTGTCGTCGCCGTTGTCTCTCTCTAGCCAGCACCCCAGGCGCCAGCCATCTTCCCCGAAGACCCTGATGTAGAGGGTCACAGCATCGTCATACCTGAAGTGGAGGGTACACCTCTCCTGTAGGCCGTCGTGTGGGCAAACAGTTGCCACCCACAGTTCAGGAACACATTGCCGGCAGAGGTGACCTCGACCTCCACCCACGAGGCCCTGCTGCAGCAACCATTGGCCTGTAGCCAGGGGTCGCCGGGTCCCTCGATCGACAGAGCGCCCACGAAGAGCACGGGAGGTGGAACCAGATGCCGGCAGACCTCTTTGCCCACACCACGAACTCCGAGAACACGTTGGCTGAGTGGGATCACGGACACGGTGGCCGAACGACTGCCACATGCCTCCCACCGTCTCCGCGGCCACCCCAGCTGCGGAACCTTCCGCCGCGGGAAGAAGCAACCCCACTGTTGCTGAAGGTGGCGCCAGCCTTCGAAGGAGTCCACCCACGCCCTCGGGGAGCCACCACTGGCATCCCGGCGTACTTACGGGGACGGCCACGGCCTCTTTTGGGCGGCGGCGAGCCCGATCCTTCCTTGGGAGCCTTTCCCTTCTCCATGGCGGAGAATCTCCTCACTGGTGCCATGGATGCTCTGGCGAGATGATGGAGCAAAGAAGTAGAAGGAGCGAGCGGCGAGAAGATGAAGATGAGCTGGGGGCTCCACCCCCTCTCCCATTTGTAGCCAGAGGAAGGCTAACCGCTGGCCTCTCACACTCCTAGCAATGATGGCCTTTCTGCATGCGCCAGACAGTTGTCAAGTCGGGTAGTTGAGGGAGTCCTGGATTAGGGGGTCCTTGGGCGTCCAGGCTATGTGACGTGGACCGGACTAGTGGGCCATGAAGATACAAGATAGAAGGTTTCCCCCCGAGTCTGGATTGGACTCTCCTTGGCGTGGAAGGCAAGCTTGGCGTACGGATATGAAGATTCCTTTCTCTGTAAACCGACTCTGTATGATCCTAGCCCCCTCCGGTGTTTATATAAACCGGAGGGTTTAGTCCATAGAGGCAATCATAATCATACAGGCTAGACATCTAGGGTTTAGCCATTACGATCTTGAGGTAGATCAACTCTTGTAACCCCTATACTCATCAAAGTCAATCAAGCAGGAAGTAGGGTATTACCTCCACTAAGAGGGCCCGAACCTGGTTAAACATTGTGTCCCCTGCCTCCTGTTACCTTCGATCCTTAGACAGACAGTTCGGGACCCCTACCCGAGATCTGCCGGTTTTGACACCGACATTGGTGCTTTCAATGAGAGTTCCTCTGTGCTGTCGACAGACGATTCGATGGCTCAGTCGATCATCCACAATGATGCTGTTTCGGGGGAGATTCCCCCCGGGCCAATTTTTCATATTCGGCAGCTTCGCGCTGCATGCCAACTTGATTGGCCACCTCGAGCAAATCGACAGCTACGCCCCGGGTCATCAGATCAATTTTGGGAACCTAAACTATGTCGCCGATATCCGAGGAGATTTGATCTACGAAGGGTTCATGGCCCCGATCACCGCTCTGGCCTTAGATCTAGAGCAGGCTGTCAGGTCCGAAGACGGGAGTTTAGAGCTCACCGGACTCTCTGGAATTATGGAACTTGTTACCGGAGATCCGGAGGGGACGGTGTCATCGGCTAACCCGAAGACAAACCGAACTCCACTTGTCACCTAAGCACCGGACACTCCGCCGGACTCTAAGTCCGAACTCTCGAGATCCGTGTCAAGCTGGCGCCGCCAGGAGGCTCCAGCTCTGGACAGCCCCACGGACTCTCGTTTCTCTGCCCAACCCTCGCCTTTAAACGAGGCTCTGGACTTAATGCGATCACTCACCATTACGGAAGGATCGCCTCCGAATTATGCCCAACCCAGACTAGGGGCTAAGAGTGGGGAATTTTACGTCCCACCCGCCACCCACTTCATAGCCATTGTCGAAGAACTAACCGACACGCTGGACTACGCCTCCGAACACATCGACGGTGTGGACAACGATGCCGGAGAGGAACAAGGCCAAAACCCTCCGTTTACCAGACGATGGACGGCCACCTCCACATACGACGTGTACATGGTGGACACACCCAAAGAGGATGGCGACGACGACAAGAAGGATCCGGTTGAGGACAAGCCTGCTAAAGCCCCTTCAAAGCGTCAACGTCAGCGGCGCCGCTCAAAATCGCGTCGTGACAAAGATGGCAATACCAGCACCAAAGGCAATAATACTTCGGAGAATGCCGAAGATCCTGAAGCCCCTGTAGAGCCAACATCCGAACATGATTATTGGGAGGATGGGCAGTTAAACCCCAATGATCCCATCGAGAACGAGGGCTTGGAGGACATTAACTACCTACCGACCTCCGAAGAAGAAGTGAGCCTCGGTGACGAAGATTTCGTCGTGCCGGAGGAACCCCTCGAGCAAGAGTGCTTCAAGCATCGGGTAATCTCCATTGCAAGAAGCCTGAAAAAGAAACAGCAGCAGCTTCAAGCTGATCAGGACTTACTCAATGATAGATGGACTAACGTCTTGGTAGCCGAGGAATACGGCCTCGAACACCCAACAAAAGAGCTATCTAAAGCGCAAGCTGCTACCCCAATTTGAAAACGAGGCACTAGAGCCCATACCGCCAATGTGTGATGTTGCTGACAGACCTGGCCGACCACTGTGTGGCCGAGACAGAGCGGCAACTCAAGCTGAGCACCAGCCTGCACCACCTCGCCCTAAAAGCAGGGGAACGGCAGCTCCAGAATACATGCATGACCTACGACAGGACCTGGACAATAGAGTCGGTCAAACCAGATCAATCTATGGATCAAGGGGACGTGCCCCAGCGCGAGAGGACGACTGTCAGGCCTGGCGCGACAAGCACAACCTCACTTGGGCCGAAAATCGCATACGGACTTCATTTGAACTGCGTCGCGACATTGCCCAATACAGAGGCGCCGCACACCCCTATGCTTCATCGATGAGGTAGTGGAGCACCAGTTCCCGGAAGGGTTTAAACCCGTGAACATCGACTCATACGACGGCATGATGGACCCCGCAGTCCGGATTGAAGATTTTCTTCTCCACATACACATGGATCGCGGTGATGACCTACATGCCATCAAATATCTCCCCTTGAAACTAAAGGGACCAACACGACACTGGTTAAATAGCCTCCTAGAAAATTCTATTGGCAGCTGGGAAGATTTGGAAGATGCCTTTAGATACAACTTCCAAGGTACCTATGTACGCCCCCCGGATGCCGATGACCTCAGTCACATAGTCCAGCAACCTGGAGAGTCAGCCCGGAAACTCTGTACAAGGTTCCTAATAAAAAAGAACCAAATTGTTGACTGTCCGGACGCCGAAGCCCTTGCGGCCTTTAAACACAGCGCCCGCGACGAATGGCTCGCCCGACACCTCGGCCAGGAAAAGCTGAAGTCCATGGAAGCCCTTACCGCACTAATGACCCGCTTTTGCGTGGGAGAAGACAACTAGCTAGCCCGCAAAAGCAATAGCAACAGTGACCCCGACACCTCTGAAGCCATGGACGGAATGGCAAACCACAACGCAACAAGCACAAGCGTCGAATCAACAACGGAAGTACCAAAGACACAATGGTCAATGCTAGATTCAGCGGCTCCAATCTGGTCAACGGAAGAAGCCATTCAAAGGAAACAGAGATGGCCCATCTAGTTTGGATAGAATACTTGATCGGCCTTACCAGATTCACGACACCCCCGATAAGCCTGCCAATCATACCAATAGAAATTGTTGGGTCTTTAAACAAGCCGGCAAGCTTAACACCAAACATAAAGGGAAAGGGCTGCCCAATAAGGACGTCGACGATGAGCTTCGCCCACTGAACATGGGGGGACAGAAGAAATCCCCCCCCCCCGAGGTAAAAATGGTGAATATGATATATGCCACACATATCCCCAAGCGGGAGCGCAAGTGCGCGTTAAGGGACATCTACGACGCCGAGCCGGTCGCCCCAAAATTTAACCCATGGTCGGCTTGTCCGATCACCTTTGATCGAAAGGACGACCCAACTAGTATCCATCATGGAGGTTCAACAGCTCTCGTCCTCGATCCAATCATCGATGTATTCCACCTTACACGAGTCCTCATGGACGGCGGCAGCAGTCTCAACCTACTCTATCAGGACACCGGCCACAAAATGGGCATTGATCCGTCAAGAATCAAGCCCGCTAAAACTACCTTTAAAGGAATAATACCTGGTGTAGAGGCCCGCTGCACGGGCCCAATAACATTGGAAGTTGTCTTCGGTTCGCCAGACAACTTCTGAAGCGAAGACTTGATCTTCGATATCGTCCCTGAGGGAGTCCTGGATTGGGGGGTCTCCGGACAGCCGGATTATATCCTTTGGCCGGACTGCTGGACTATGAAGATACAAGATTGAAGACTTCGTCTCGTGTCCGGATGGGACTCTACTTGGCGTGGAAGGTAAGCTAGGCAATATGGATATGTATATCTCCTCCTTTGTAACCGACCTTGTGTAACCCTAGCCCCCTCCGGTGTCTATATAAACCGGAAGGGCTTTAGTCCGTAGGACTACCCACAATCATACCATAGGCTAGCTTCTAGGGTTTAGCCTCTCTGATCTCGTGGTAGATCTACTCTTGTACAACCAATATCATCAATATTAATCAAGCAGGACATAGGGTTTTACCTCCATCAAGAGGGCCCGAACCTGGGTAAAACTTCGTGTCCCCTGCCTCCTGTTACCATCCGCCTAGACGCACAGTTCAAGACCCCCTACCCGAGATCCGCCGGTTTTGACACCGACATTGGTGCTTTCATTGAGAGTTCCTCTGTGTCGTCGCCAGAAGGAAGGATGTCTCGTCTCGTCTTCAAAGACGGTACTACTATTGAGGGAACTTTGGCTGTCTGCCAAACTCTCGGCTAGGCGGTTTCATCATGACCGCCTGTTCGGCTGCCACACCGACGATGACTTCTCGGGTCATCGAAAACAGCCTCCATGTCAAATCGGCACTCGCCGAATAGATGGATCCAATGGATCTTGCCTCCTTAAACGAGCTCTTGGATTGCATCGCCGCCTTGGGAGTCACTACGGACTATGATCGGATTGGGCTTAAACACGATCAAAGGGAGATTAACTCTCCACCGGTCACCCATCATGTTGCAGTGGTGGAGGAACAATGCGGCGACCTTTCCTCCATCTTGAGGACCAACTATGTCCGGATTCCCGAGCGCTCTGAGCCGGACGCCCGTTTGCGGGAGGATAACACCCGATCCCTGAACTTAGAGTCAGGCAGCGGGCCAGGATTATCGGGTCACACCCCAGAACAGAAACTTCCAAAATTGGAAATTCCTCGGCCCCTGGATCCCAGATCTGGTGAGGGTTCAGATTCAATTCCACCCACCCACCCAAACATAAGCGATCTTTCCCACATCAGGCAAGAGCCCCAGGAAACAGTACATCACTATTGGGCCAGATTCCTCCTTGCGATGAATAAGGTTAAGGACTGTCGCGAGGAAGACGCAATCCTATTTTTCTGCAATAATTGCACAGACAAGGGAATCCTTAACGCCATAAATCACCATGAGATAACATGCTTCGCTGACTTGGCGTCCATAGTATGAAAGTACTGTGCGATGGAAAGTGCCTGTAAAACCGAAATAAACTTTTGGGATAATCCGGCCCTGAATACAAACCTAGTCCAAAACAAAAGGGTGCATTATCACAATACACCCGGGTCAACCACCAAAAAGCAAAAACCCTCTACAGGGTATGGAACCGTACTGGAGGGATGGCTCAACGGACCCTGCAAAATTCATAGTACAGCGGATACAATACCAACGCACAGCCTCAGAGCATGTTGGATACTCCGACAGGTGGCCAAAAGTGGTGAGGATCTCTTCTCCCAAATACCACAGAGCACCATCCCATGGATAACAATACGGTGTCAACAGTCTTCGAGACCTTCACGTCAAATAATAGGCGCAAGCGAACAATCCGCAGCATGGCCGAAATCTGCCACGTAGCAGCAATAAATCCATGGAGTGACACGGCTATTACCTTCAATGCCAGTGACGAACCTAAATTCCAAACGGCCCGAGCACCAGCCGCACTGGTCCTCAGTCCAATCGTGGACGGCTTTCGACTCACCAATGTACTCATGGACGGCGGCAGCGGATTAAACCTCATCTATGAGGAAACTCTTCAAAAGATGGAAATAGACTGGAACCGCATTGAGCAAAGTAGCACAACCTTTAGAGGAATCATCCCCAGTCAGGAAGCATGCTGCGCTGGGAAAATCACACTAGATGTGGTATTCGGCACGCCGGATAATTACAGGTCCGAAGAAATTACATTCCAAGTGGCCCCGTTCAGTAGTGGTTATCACACTCTTTTAGGACGGGAGGCGTTCACAATCTTCCAAGCCGTACCCCATTACGGGTACATGAAGCTCAAAATGCCCGGGCCCAATGGAATCATCACTCTCGCCAGTGATCTGGACACAACACTCCGCGCCGAAAACAAAACATCCGCACTGGCCCTTGAGGCATTATCCGAAGCCCTCTCGGCTGAGGAATTAACCATGCTACGCTCCACAGTGGACAGGGACGATGTGATACTCGACAAGAGATCCAAGTCCACCTCTTTTAAACCAGCGGATGAAATAGTCAAATTCCAAGTCCACCCAATGGACCCTACAAAAACAGCCTCCATCGGGGCACAGTTAAACCCCGCTGTGGACGCCGCACTACGAGAGTTCCTGCAGGAGAACTGGGACATATTCGCCTGGCATCCCTCAGACATGCCAGGAATCCCACACAGGCTGGCCGTGCATAGCCTCAATATATTAAAGGGATTCAAGCCGGTCAAGCAAGCTCTTCGGCGTTTCTCCGAACCTAAGAGACAGGCCATGGGAGAGGAACTAGCCAAGTTATTGGAGGCCGGATTCATCAGAGAAATAAAACACCCGGACTAGCTAGCAAACCTGGTGATGGTACCAAAGAAGGACAAATCCTCGCGCCTTTGTGTCGATTTCAAAGACCTCAAGATAGCTTGCCCAAAGGATCACTTCCCCCTCCCACGCATTGATCAAATCATTGATGCTACCACAGGACACGAGTCATTGTGTTTCCTCGACGCATACTCCAGTTACTGATACGTCTCCAACATATCTATAATTTTTGATTGCTCCATGCTATATTATCTACTGTTTTGGACTATATTGGGCTTTATTTTCCACTTTTATATTATTTTTGGGACTAACCTATTAACCGGAGGCCCAGCCCAGAATTGCTGTTTTTTAGCCTATTTCAGTGTTTCTGAGAAACAGAATATCAAACGGAGTCCAAATGGAATAAACCCTTCGGGAACGTGATTTTCTCACCGAACATGATCCAGGAGACTTGGACCCTACTCCAAGGAGTCAAATAGGAGGTCACGAGGGTGGGGGGCACGCCCCCCTGCCTCGTGGGCCCCTCGGTGCTCCACCGACGTACTCCGTCCTCCTATATATACATACGTACCCCCAAACAATCAGAACAGGAGCCAAAACCCTAATTCCACCGCCGCAACTTTCTGTACCCATGAGATCCCATCTTGGGGCCTGTTCCGGAGCTCCCCCGGAGAGGGCCGTCATCACGGAGGGCTTCTACATCATCATAGCCTCTCCGATGAAGTGTGAGTATTTACCTCAGACCTTCGGGTCCATAGTTAGTAGCTAGATGGCTTCTTCTCTCTCTTTGAATCTCAATAGAAAGTTCTCCCCCTCTCTTGTGGAGATCTATTCGATGTAATCTTCTTTTTGCGGTGTGTTTGTTGAGACCGATGAATTGTGGGTTTATGATCAAGTCTATCTATGAATAATATTCGAATCTTCTCTGAATTCTTTTATGTATGATTGGTTATCTTTGCAAGTCTCTTTGAATTATCCGTTTGGTTTGGCCAACTAGATTGGTAGTTCTTGCCAGGGGAGAAGTGCTTAGCTTTGGGTTCGATCTTGCGGTGTCCTTTCCCAGTGACAGTAGGGGCAACAAGGCACGTATTGCATCGTTGCCATCGAGGATAACAAGATGTGATTTATTTCATATTGCATTAATTTATCTCTCTACATCATGTCATCTTGCTTAAGGCGTTACTCTGTTTTTAACTTAATACTCTAGATGCATGCTGGATAGCGGTCGATGAGTGGAGTAATAGTAGTAGATGCAGAATCGTTTCGGTCTACTTGTCACGGACGTGATGCCTATATACATGATCATGCCTAGATATTCTCATAACTATGCTCAATTCTGTCAATTGCTCAACAGTAATTTGTTTACCCACCGTAGAATACTTATGCTCTCGAGAGAAGCCACTAGTGAAACCTATGGCCCCCGGGTCTATTCTCATCATATCAATCTCCATCACTTTAATCTTGCTTAGCTTTTTTACTTTGCCTTTACTTTTCACTTTGCATCTTTATACAAAAAATACCAAAAATATTATATCTATCACATCTCACTCTCGTAAGTGACCGTGAAGGGATTGACAACCCCAAATTCCGTTGGTTGCGAGTAGCTATCGTTTTATGCAGGTACGAGGGACTTGAGCGTGGCCTCCTACTGGATTGATACCTTGGTTCTCAAAAACTGAGGGAAATACTTATGCTACTCTGCTGCATCATCCCTTCCTCTTTGGGGAAAACCAATGCAAGCTCAAGACGTAGCAAGAAGGATTTCTGGCGCTGTTGCCGGGGAGTCTACGCAAAAAGTCAACATACCAAGTACCCATCACAATCCCTATCTCTCGTATTATATTATTTGCCATTTGCCTCTCGTTTTCCTCTCCCCCACTTCACCCTTGCCATTTTATTCGCCCTCTCTCTCTATCCTCCCTCTCCTTTCTGCTTGCCTTTTCATTTGCTCGTGTGCTAGTTTGCTTGTCGTCATGGCTAGTCTCATATCTTCTCCGTTGTCTCCCGAGAGTGAAGTTTTAAATTTTAAACAAAGGGAGAGAGAAAATCTAAAAGATGCTTGGTATAGAATTTGCAATGCTCAAAATAGATCTACCAGGAAGCAATCTACCTTAGCTCTTCTCCGCATTTTTTATGTAGGTGTTAATCCTTGGTATAGATATATCCTCGATACCATTACTGGAGGGAACTTCTTGGGTAGCCATACTTTTGATTCTTATAATGCTATGTTAGATTTATTTGGCTCACCACCTCTTTTGGTTAATGGAACCATGTTAACTTTGGAGCATGTTATGCAAAGACTTGAAATTATTGAAAATAAAGTTGCTACTATTGAATTAATTGAAAATCTAGATAAAAAGATCCACAATCAAATTACTCAATATGGATCTAAGGTAGGAATGACTTTGAAAAATATTAAGGAAAAGGAACCCATAGTTAATGAGAAGATAACTTAGATTCTACTAGAATTGATAAGCTTGAGGGTATCATTACAAACTTGGGAACTGATTTTTCTTCCGTAAAGAATACTCCAAGTCCTCCTACTAAAATTGCCAAGCTTATGTATGTTCCTAAAAATAAGGGTGAATCATCTAGTAAGGAAACTGCGGATCTTAAATCTATAAGTGTTCATCCCAATCTTTTTGCTATCATTAAGGTACCAATTGCTACAAATGAATTTTTCGATCTTATGCCTAAAAGTTTGATAATCACTAGAAAGAAAGAAATTCCTAAGGGAAATAGATGCCTCATCGAAGAATTGCCAATCAAAGATGGTAATACCTAGATCTATCCTCGCTTTTATGCCTAGCTAGGGGCGTTAAACGATAGCGCTTGTTGGGAGGCAACCCAATTTTATTTTTATTCCTTGCTTTTTGCTCTTGTTTAGTAATAGATAAATTATTTAGCCTCTGTTTTGGTTGTGTTTTTGTGTTTAATTAGTGTTTGTGCCAAGTAGAACCGTTGGGAAGACTTGGGGAAAGTCTTATTGAACTTGCTGTAAAAAACAGAAACTTTAGCGCTCACGAGAACTGCTGTAATTTTTATTTGAAGAGCGCTATTTAGTTAATTCTTGTTGCAGATAATTAATATATAAATTCCTCACGTCCAGCATTTTATTTTAGAATTTTTGGGGTTCCAGATCTTGCGCTAGATACAGATTACTACAGACTGTTCTGTTTTTGACAGATTCTGTTTTTCGTGTGTTGTTTGCTTATTTTGATGAATCTATGGTTAGTAAAATAGTTTATAATCCATAGAGAAGTTGGAATACAGTAGGTTTAACACAAATATAAATAAATAATGAGTTCATTACAGTACCTTGAAGTGGTCTTTTGTTTTCTTTCGCTAACGGAGCTCACGAGTTTTCTACTTTAAGTTTTGTGTTGTGAAGTTTTCAAGTTTTGGGTGAATTCTTTTGATGGATTATGGAACAAGAAGTGGCAAGAGCCTAAGCTTGGGGATGCCCATGGCACCCCCAAGATAATCCAAGGACACCAAAAAGTCAAAGCTTGGGGATGCCCCGGAAGGCATCCCCTCTTTCGTCCACTTCCATTGGTAATTTACTTGGAGCTATATTTTTATTCACCAACATGATATGTGTTTTGCTTGGAGAGTCTTGTATTATTTGTGTCTTTGTGTCTTAGTATGCCACAATCATACTTGCTGTACACACCTTTTGAGAGATCCATACATGAATTAAAATTTGATAGAATACTCTATGTGCTTCACTTATATCTTTTGAGCTAAGTAGTTTTGCTCTATGTGCTTCACTTATATCTTTTGAGCATTATAATTTTGCTCTATGTGCTTCACTTAGATCTTTTAGAGCACGGTGGTGGATTTGTTTTAAATAAACTATTGATCTCTCATGCTTCACTTAAATTATTTTGAGAGTCTTAATAGCATGGTAATTTGCTTAATAATCAGATTCTTGGTATTCAAGATTTGTGAAACTTTCTTTTGAGTGTGTTGAATACTAAGAAAAGATTGAAGAATGATAATTGTTTTGAGATATGGAAGTTGTTAATTCAAAGAATACTTGTGTTAAAGTTTGTGATTCCCGTAGCATGCATGTATGGTGAACCATTATGTGATGAAGTCGGAGCATGATTTATTTATTGATTGTCTTCCTTATGAGTGGCGGTCGGGGACGAGCGATGGTATTTTCCTACCAATCTATCCCCCTAGGAGCATGCGCATAATACTTTGCTTTGTTAACTTCTAGATTTTTGCAATAAGTATATGAGTTCTTTATGACTAATGTTGAGTCCATGGATCATACGCACTCTCACCCTTCCACCTTTGCTAGCCTCTCTAATACCGCGCACTTTTCGCCAGTATCATACACCTACCATATACCTTCCTCAAAACAGCCACCATACCTACCTATATGGCATTTCCATAGCCATTCTGAGATATATTGCCATGCAACTTTCCACCATCTAGTTCATCATGACACATTCATCATTGTCATATTGCTTAGCATGATCATGTAGTCGACATAGTATTTGTGGCAAAGCCACCGTTCATAATTTTTTCATACTTGTCACTCTTGATTCATTGCATATCCCGGTACACCGCTGGAGGCATTCATATAGAGTCATACTTTGTTCTAGTAATCGAGTTGTAATCATTGAGTTGTAAATAAATAAAAGTGTGATGATCATCATTTAATAGAGCATTATCCCAATAAAAAAGAGAGAAAGGCCAAAGAAAAAAAAAGAAGGCCCCAAAAAAAAGAAAGAGGAGAAAATAAATTAAAAGGGGCAATGCTACTATCCTTTTACCACACTTGTGCTTCAAAGTAGCACCATGATCTTCATAGTAGAGAGTCTCTCATGTTATCACTTTCATATACTAGTGGGAATTTTACATTATAGAACTTTTCTTGTATATTCCAATGATGGGCTTCCTCAAAATTGCCCTAGGTCTTCGTGAGTAAGCAAGTTGGATGCACACCCACTTAGTTTCTATTGTGGAGCTTTCATACATTTATAGCTCTAGTGCATCCGTTGCATGTCAATCCCTACTCACTCACATTGATATCTATTGATGGGCATCTCCATAGCCCGTTGATACGCCTAGTTGATGTGAGACTATCTTCTCCTTTTTGCCTTCTCCACAACCACCATTCTATTCCACCTATAGTGCTATATCCATGGCTCACGCTCATGTATTGCGTGAAGATTGAAAAAGTTTTGAAAAATTTAGAGTATGAAACAATTGCTTGGCTTGTCATCGGGGTTGTGCATGATTTAAATACTTTGTGTGGTGAAGATGGAGCATAGCCAGACTATATGATTTTGTAGGGATAACTTTTATTGGCCATGTTATTTTGAGAAGACATAATTGCTTTGTTAGTATGCTTGAAGTATTATTATTTTTATGTCAATATAAACTTTTGTCTTGAATCTTTCGAATCTGAATATTCATACCACAATTAAGAAGATTTGCATTGAAATTATGCCAAGTAGCACTCCGCATCAAAAATTCTCTTTTTATCATTTACCTACTCGAGGACGAGCAGGAATTAAGCTTGGGGATGCCTGATACGTCTCCAACGTATCTATAATTTTTGATTGCTCCATGCTATATTATCTACTGGTTTGGACTATATTGGGCTTTATTTTCCACTTTTATATTATTTTTTTGACTAACCTATTAACCGGAGGCCCAGCCCAGAATTGTTGTTTTTTTGCCTATTTCAGTGTTTCTGAGAAACAAAATATCAAACGGAGTCCAAACGGAATAAAACCTTCTAGAACATGGTTTTCTCACCGAACGTGATCCAGGAGACTTGGACCCTACTCCAAGGAGTCAAAGAGGAGGTCACAAGGGTGGGGGCGCGCCCCCTGCCTCGTGGGCCCCTCGGTGCTCCACCGACGTACTCCTTCCTCCTATATATACATACATACCCCCAAACGATCAGAACATGATCCAAAAACCTAATTCCACCGCCGCAACTTTCTGTATCCACGAGATCCCATCTTGGGGCCTGTTTTGGAGCTCCGCCGGAGAGGGCCGTCATCACGGAGAGCTTCTACATCATCATAGCCTCTCCGATGAAGTGTGAGTAGTTTACCTCAGACCTTTAGGTCCATAGTTAGTAGCTAGATGGCTTCTTCTCTCTCTTTGAATCTCAATACAAAGTTCTCCCCCTCCCTTGTGGAGATCTATTCGATGTAATCTTCCTTTTGCGGTGTGTTTGTTGAGATCGATGAATTGTGGGTTTATGATCAAGTCTATCTATGAATAATATTTGAGTCTTCTCTGAATTCTTTTATGTATGATTGGTTATCTTTGCAAGTCTCTTCAAATTATCCGTTTGGTTTGGCCAACTAGATTGGTAGTTCTTGCCATGGGGGAAGTGCTTAGCTTTGGGTTCGATCTCGCGGTGTCCTTTCCCAGTGACAGAAGGGGCATCAAGGCACGTATTGCATCATTTCCATTGAGGATAACAAGATGGGGTTTATTTCATATTGCATGAATTTATCTCTCTACATCATGTCATCTTGCTTAAGGCGTTACTCTGTTTTTAACTTAATACTCTAGATGCATGCTGGATAGCGATTGATGAGTGGAGTAATAGTAGTAGATGCACTTGTCACGGACGTGATGCCTATATACATGATCATGCCTAGATATTCTCATAACTATGCTCAATTCTATCAATTGCTCAACAGTAATTTGTTCACCCACTGTAGAATACCTATGCTCTTGAGAGAAGCCACTAGTGAAACCTATGGCCCCTGGGTCTATTCTCATCATATCAATCTCCATCACTTTAATCTTGCTTTGATTTTTTACTTTGCCTTTACTTTTAACTTTGCATCTTTATACCAAAAATACCAAAAATATTATATCTATCTGATCTCACTCTCGTAAGTGACCGTGAAGGGATTGACAACCCCTTATCGCGTTGGTTGCAAGTAGCTATCGTTTTGTGTAGGTACGAGGGACTTGAGCGTGGCCTCCTACTGGATTGATACCTTGGTTCTCAAAAACTGAGGGAAATACTTACGCTACTCTGCTGCATCATCCCTTCCTCTTCAGGGAAAACCAACGCAAGCTCAAGACGTAGCAATTACCACTAAATCAAGATGGCGGAGTCCGACCAAGCCGCATCGGCATTCATCACACCATACGGCCCCTTCTGTTTTAACACAATGCCTTTTGGGCTCCAAAACGCCGGTGCAACATATCAGCACATGATTCAAACATGTCTGGAGAAACAAATCGGCAAAATTGTAGAGGCATACGTAGACGATGTGGTCGTCAAAAACAAACACGTCGACTCTTTGATAGACGACTTGAGGCTCACATTCGACAACCTCCGAACATATGACATCAAGCTCAATCTGGAAAAATGCGTTTTCGGCGTACCAGCCGGAAAGCTCCTTAGTTTCATTGTCTCCGGTAGAGGTATTAAAGCTAATCCGGCCAAAATCCGAGCTTTGTCATAGTTGGCTACCCCAACAGATGTCAAACAAATCCAGAAGTTAACTGGATGCGTGGTGGCTCTAAGCCGCTTTATCTCCCTCTTAGGAGAAAAGGCTTTACCCCTTTGTCGCCTCCTTCGGCGCACCGAACACTTCGAGTGGACGGACGCGGCCACAGCCGGATTGGAAGAAATAAAGGCCATTTTGGCAACCAACCCAATCCTGGCTGCGCCAAACATCGGCGAACCAATGCTGTTGTATAGTGCGGCAACTCATCAAGTTGTTAGTGCAGTGCTCGTCGTCGAACGAGAAGCAGACGGACACAAATTCCCTCTTCAAAAGCCGGTATACTATGTATCCACTGTCCTCACTCCATGCAAATCACGGTACCCACATTATCAAAAGATAGCCTATGCGGTATTCATGGCATCCCGGAAGCTGCGCCACTACTTTCAAGAGTGTTCGATTACAATAGCCTCGGAAGTGCCACTTAATGATATTATAAACAACCGCGGCGCTACGGGCCGGATTGCCAAATGGGCCATTGAGCTCCCCCCGTTCGACATAGCATACAAACCTCGATAAGCCATCAAGTCGCAAATATTGGCCGACTTCGTCGCCGAATGGACGGAGGCTGAACTCCCTAAAGAGTACGGTGCATACTCAAATTGGATCATGCACTTCGACGGTTCTAAAATGCTAGCTGGTCTAGGGGCTGGAGTCGTCCTGACGTCCCCAACCGGAGATACCGTTCAGTACGTGCTGCAAATATTGTATACAGACTCCAACAATGCAGCCGAATACGAAGTTCTGTTGCATGGTCTTCGGATGGTAGTCTCCTTGGGCATTCAACGTTTGGAGGTGCGTGGGGATTCAAACCTCGCAATATCCCAAATAAATGGAGACTTTGACGCCAAGGGTCCGAAAATGGCAGCCTATCAAAACACCGTCCTAAAAATGTCAGCTCGGTTCGAGGGGCTCAAATTTCACCATGTGGCTCGGGAAAACAATCAGGCGGCGGATATCCTCGCCCACATCGGCACAAAACGCGATGCAGTCCCCCCCAACATATTTTTGGAAAGGCTGTTTAAACCATCCGTAGTATGGGAAGGGGACACCGGTAACAATAGTCCGGATCTGGCCAAAATACCCGATACCAAACTCTCTGACACAATCGGAGGCTCCGTCACCGAAATAACACCTTCAGCCCACGAAATAATGGCCATTATTGCCCCGTGGACTGAACCATTCCTGGCCTACCTAAGTAGACATGAACTTCTGGAGGACCAAAATGAGGCACGCTGCATAGTGCGGCGATCCAAGGCTTACAGGGTCCATGAGGGAGAATTGTACAAAAAAAGTACTACCGAAGTCCTTCAAAGGTGCATCTCCGAAGTGGAAGGGCAGAATCTTTTGGCAGAAATTCACGCCGTAGCCCGGGCTCTTGTAAGCAAGGCCTTCCGTATAGGATTCTATTGGCCAATGGCCCGGGCAGATGCACAAGACTTGGTCCAACGTTGCGCCGGTTGCCAGCTCTTTGCAAATCAAAGCCACATGCCACCCACCGCCCTCCAAACAATCCCCATTACATGGCCCTTTGTGGTCTGGGGGCTTGACATGGTTGGACCCCTTAAAGGGGGAACCCACAAGAAAAAAATACTTATTGGTCATGCTGGATAAATTCACCAAATGGATAGAGGCCAAACCTATTAAAACAGCCGAATCCGGACTAGTGATAGACTTCATATCCGGGGTTGTACACCGTTATGGCGTCCCCCACAGCATCATCACTGATAATGGCACGAACTTCACGGCCGACGAGGTAAAACTCTGGTGCAGCAAAATGGGCATCTAGCTCGATTACGCTTCAGTCTATCACCCACAAACCAACGGTCAGGTCGAGCGAGCAAACGGTCTTATAATGAGCGGCATTAAACCCAGATTAGTACGCTCCTTAACGGAGTCTAACACGCAATGGGTAGAGCAGCTCGACTCCATACTATGGGGGCTGCGGACCACGCCGAATCGTAGTACCGGACATACACCCTTCTTTATGGTGTACGGCGCAGAGGCAGTCTTGCCCTGTGACATAATTCATGACTCACCTCGAGTGCGCATGTACGAAGAAAGAGAAGCCGAGCTCGATCGGCAGGGCGGTCTAGACACCCTGGAAGAGGAGCATGACGTAGCCAAAGCCCGTTCCGCATTTTATCAGCAACAGGCTCGCAGATACCAAAGCAGAGAAGTACGGGCCAAAACT
Source organism: Triticum aestivum (assembly GCF_018294505.1). Taxonomy (NCBI): domain Eukaryota; kingdom Viridiplantae; phylum Streptophyta; class Magnoliopsida; order Poales; family Poaceae; genus Triticum; species Triticum aestivum. Next base: position 471,576,141 of record NC_057794.1, read on the forward strand.
TATAACATTGGTGAACTAGTTCTACGCTTGCCAGATAAGAAAAAGAACAAGCTCGAGCCCAAATGGGAAGGTCCTTTCATTATTGACCAAGTTCTGACCGGTGGAGGGTACCGACTGCGGGATGCATCGACTAGTCGACTCGAGCCCAACCCATGGAACGCGGCCAGGCTCCGAAGATTCTACGCCTAGCACTGGACTCTATGTTAGTCCCCTCCCTTTGTCCATTTTCTGCATATACATCATCTGTCTTGTTTCCCTTTCTTTCTTTCTTTTATTATTTCTCTAGGCCTTCAACGGTCACCTTGTGCCTCGCTTGTACATTACAGATGCGCTAGCCGCACTCTTCATACCTGGGGGCTTCTTTCACAGAAGCTTAAATTATTTATCTGGGCCTCATGCCCAACACATGTGTTATACTTCCGCATGTACCTTTTTTCACCATTATATGCATCGATATGACTTAAGTTTTGGCCAAGCTGGATTGCCTGGCTCTTGTATTTATGTCCTACGTTCCCGTTAATTCGGCTAGGGCATAAGGGGAGCACCTCTGTGATTGTTACTGCCGGGTCAGCCGGATGTGTACCTCAGACTGGGTGAAGCCGAAAGCTAGCGTTCTTAAGGGAATATTCGGTCTGTGAACAAAAGATGATTTTTATTGTCCATATCTGCCCCCAGATGTTTTTTCTGCGTTTCCTATCGCAGTCCGGACATGCACTTAAGGGCATGCTTACCCAGGGAAAGGAACCCTTAACGGAACTATTCTCCCTGGAAGATGTTTCTTACTACCCATGTAATATAACATAACTAGTTGGGCACTTGTCTGATAAAGCACTAATGACCCCTACGCCTGGTCTACACGCATACCCTGGTTTTATATAACTGAGCGGGTATTCGGATTCACTCCGGACTATCGGGCCCGGAGGTTGAAGTGAAAAGGTCGGCAACGACAAATGATCTACAATCCGGCTAGAAGGCATTATACATGTCACTTTAATTACATAGTCATGCAGACTGACTAAATTCCTCCTTTATACCATCCAATAGGCGGTCTAGCTTACAATCCTGTTGAGAATACTTTGCGGCTAATTCTACTTGCCCATAAACTAAGCTAACGGGGATCTCTTTTCCGTTGGGCCCCACAGGTCCGACCTCGGCCATGTGATTTGGGCCTGCCTTGGTATACCGCGTCTTCACCATGGCCCAGGCTTCTCTGGCACCCTATCGGCAGGCTGATATCTTCCATAATCGGAAGCGCCACCATGCTCCCTTCAGCTTCTCCACAAGCTCTGCAATGCCTTCTGGCAGGGAGACGGACGGCCACAAGGCCTAGGCAACACCCTGCATCACCTGCCGAACTTGTTCGTGCAGATGTGACAGCTCGGACAGAAGATCACCCATAGACCCGGGCATTTCCTCCACGGGACGACCCGTCAGCATACCTACAGACATAACGCTGTTAGTCAGCTTCTTTGCCGAACTCCTTTAAAAGGACTCATTCAAACACTTACTGAAAATGCCGCGCCAAAGCCGCTTATTCTCCTTCTCGGAGTCCGCAAGCTGGCCCTGAACGTCTTTTAGTTCCACGTTCAGCTTAATATTGGCGTCTTGGAGATTGTTTTTCTCCCGCATAACCTCAGTCAGCATGCATTTGCCAGCCTCTAGCTATCGCATAACATGCTGGTCCCTCGGATTTTCTCTGGATTCATCTACAAAATCAACTGTTAGATCAGCAGACACGCCGCACACTATATGGTAAACATCATTATTTAAAGTAAATGTTACCAGCGGGAGCCTTTTTCTGTTCCTACAATGTGGCAAGAGCGGCCTGCAATTGGGTCTTGCATTCCTCCAGCTCCTAGGACAGCCTAGTATTCTTCTCTGTAAGAACCTGCACATTAAAGATGATCCTTAAATCAGTTCTGCTAACTGTTTCAAGTCTCAGGGGCTACTGATACATATAAATCACCAGATTTACTCACCCGTACATCCCTTACATACTGATCCGTGGCTCTGGCTAGACCATCTTGAGCAGCACGGAGGTATGCCTCTCCAGAATTGAAGGCGTCGAACGCCTCTGTTGAGAAACAAGTGTCGCGAAGTACGGCCCGGCGGCGCCTATGATTCATGGCACTTTCCACTTCTAAGTTTGTAGCGGATAATCTATCCGCATCCTCTGTAGGGGGATTATCCGGCGCCTGCCCCATATCGGCTTCTGCCTCCATGTCCGATCCTGGCGCCCGACTAGTGGAAGCTTGATTGGCAGCATCGCCGGACATATTCCGGCGAGCGTTTTTTCTGTTAAAGAAACACGGGCGTCATTACAACCACGGAGTGGGGTTTTTCCTATACCTTTGCGCCGGCGTCTCCGTCCTGACTGCCTTCCTTTTTGGCCTACCCGGCCTCGGTGCCTCTTGTTGGCAAGTTGCTGCGGGTTCGGCAGGGCGTCCCGAATGCCTTCCCTGTAAAAGATGTCATGTGTATATGGTGGGTGAAGTGCCTAAAAGGGGATCCTAGTTTTGGAGTTGGGACTTTTTGATTTTTCTTACCTGTGATGCAGGGAGCAGTCCGGGATAGTCGGCCGTAATGGCCACCAGGGCATCGTCGCAGCTTAACTGATAGAACTGCCGGTCTATCAGTTCCACAGAGATAATCGGATCTTCTTCAAGTCCGGAATCGAGGGCCCGGTCAGGGTCCTCTGGTTGTGGAGAAGGGCTACTGACCTCCTTTATGGCTTTTCGCAGTTCCTGCCGCAAAGTGGCAAGGTGAATACTTACGACTAAGAATGCGGGAAAAATGGGGGCTGGGAGATATAACTTACCCAGCTTGGAGGATTGTACATGGAGAATCCATCCCGTGGCTTGAAGCGGGTGAACTCCTCTTCCTCACCCTTGAACAGTTTGGACAGAATTTTTGCTAGAGCGGCAGCATTGTCCGGACCCTTACGCCTGCAGCGGGTGGCGTCATCTGCCCCATTATAACACCACAAGGGGTGCCCACGATATTGAAGTGGATGCACTCCCCACATTATGCAAATCGACATAACTTTGATTATTGTCAATCCTGATTGAGCCAGTGCTTTGATCCGGTTCATCAGATAGAGGACTTCTCCGTTGTCTTCCGTCTAGGGGCTCCGTGGGCGCCAACTTCGGCGCTTCTTCAAAGGAGCATTGTTGAACTTAGGAAGACCCCGCCGAACAGGGTCCAGAAGGGGGACGTCCTCCATATAAAACCATTCTGAAGGCCAGTCTTCGGACGTCTTCTTCGGAGTACCGGACAGGTATCCGTTATCAGCGATGCGCCATATTTTGGCTCCGCCCACTTGATAAAGTGATTCCCTCTGTGTGCGAGGGACAAGGCAGAATAGCCTTTTCCACAGCTCGAAGTGAGCCTCGCAGCCTAGGAACAACTCCTAGAGAGCACCATAGCCGGCGATATGTAGAATGGAGGCAGGGGTGAGATTGTGTAATTGGAGGCCGTAGAACTCCAGGAGCCCGCGGAGGAATGGATGAATTGGAAATCCGAGTCCCCTTAGTAAATAAGGAACAAGGCAGACCCGTTCCCCCATGAAGGGACAAGGAAAGCTCTCCGCTTGCACCCCGCCATTGTAGGTGGCAAGCCCGGCTTGAACGGGCACCATATACGCCGGAGGGAGAAATCCCTTAGTCTGCAGCTCGACTAATCGGCTGTGCGGGACGGAACACCTCTCCCAATCACCGGGCTTAGGGCTACGAGGGCGGGAGGAGGAGCTGCGGAGGTCGGCCATGCTGGAATGGATCTTTCCGAAACGTGCTCTGATGAATTCTCGCCGGGGGAGGATGGTATGGATCGGATCTAAGAATCCCCATTCCTTTAATAGACAATTTATTTATGTGGCTAGGGGGGTGAAGGTAAAAACGCCCTGGCGCCTCGTATTCATTCGACGCGTGGGAGAAAGCCCTTATTGGGCATAGAAGCCAAGAGGTTCAACATTTATGGAGCCGAACACTGCTTACGAACACTTGAAAGTTGGAGAAGAACCCGCCTTGCAATGACAAAGACAACACTGCGCACCGGACTCATCGTCATTGAAGCCTGGTTCGGGGGCTACTGAGGGAGTCCTGGATTGGAGGGTCTCCGGACAGCCAGATTATATCCTTTGGCCGGACTGCTGGACTATGAAGATACAAGATTGAAGATTTCGTCTCGTGTCCGAATGGGACTCTACTTGGCATGGAAGGCAAGCTAGGCAATACGGATATGTATATCTCCTCCTTTGTAACCGACCTTGTGTAACCCTAGCCCCCTCCGGTGTCTATATAAACCGAAAGGGTTTTAGTCCATAGGACTACCCACAATCGTACCATAGGCTAGCTTCTAGGGTTTAGCCTCTCTGATCTCGTGGTAGATCTACTCTTGTACTACCCATATCATCAATATTAATCAAGCAGGACGGAGGGTTTTACCTCCATCAAGAGGGCCTGAACCTGGGTAAAACTTTGTGTCCCCTGCCTCCTGTTACCATCCACCTAGACGCACAGTTCGGGACCCCCTACCCGAGATCCGCCGGTTTGGACACCGACAGTCCTCTTCCGCAGTGGATATCACGCACTGCTCGGACGAACCGCTTTCGCCCATTTTCACGCGGTCCCGCACTACGCTTATCTAAAGCTCAAGATGCCCGGCCCACGTGGTGTCATTACAATCAATGGAAACACGGAACGCTCCCTCCATACTGAGGAGCGTACCGCAGCCATCACAGCCGAAGTACAGAGCAGCCCTGTCAAGCCGCACACCTCATCGGCCATCAAGCCGCCGGACTTTATTAAACAAGAACGGTCGGTCCCGCATGCTGACAGCTCGGTAATTCCAGAGCTGGACTAGCAGTTTCACCTCCGTCTATCACCACACACATCCGCGAATTTCGTACCGCGCGTGCATAATTATGCACTCAAAAAACCTTGGGCATCAGCGGAGGCACAATATGGACAAGCCATAGTATGGTTCGACCCTATATGGCCTTCCCCTTTTCCTTAATTATTTTTTCTCTCTTACCATAGGTGAATTGAAACCTATTTGTCCTACGAACTTACAAGGACTCTTTTAGAGCCTGGTTTCAAATAGTCGTAGACCATTCCTCTCAAGGAATCTCTCTCTCCAAGGCGAAAGCGGCGCAGATGTGCGGCAGGAGGTCCAAAGGATTTTGTAGACCAAAACTTTATTCAAGAACCTGTACAGAGATTTCCCCTTCTTCTTAGACCCCCGGCATGTAAAATGGCCTTGGTGATTATGGTGCCCTCTGTAAGATCATGTTTTGACGTATCAATCAGATTCCAGTGAAGACAATTTTTTACATGCCATTATTCATAGACCGTACGCCGTCTCCTCAATTGTATCACTCACACACCTTGGCACAAATTGCCAGGGGCTCTATATGGCCACACATGTGTTGCCAAACAAAAGCCCGAATAGCTTTATAGCACAATTCGGCGTCCCGAGCTCGGCATTATATGCATCGGCTCCGAATCATGTCTTTGGTCAATAGTTGGGTTGCCCGGCTCCTGTGTTTGCTACCTTACGTTCCGTTTGTTCGGCTAGTGTAGTAAAGGGAGGACTACTGCGATTGTGTTTTTTGCTTGTCCGGTCAAGCACCTCAGTAGAGAAAGCCGAAAACGGACTGTCATGATGCGGCGAGAGCTGGTCAGCCACTCGGCGACGTATTAAAATCTTTAGTGATTATCTCCTTATTACGCAAAGGGCCATTTTTCTGGTCACATACGTAACGCATCCGCACCCGGCTAGGCGCGTACATACCAGGGGCTATCTTCTAGCCCCATCGGAAAACTCCTATGGCTAAGTGAGAGTGGTAAAGCCACATAGTCTGATTGCCTGGTTCGCCGCACTGACACCTCCTTCACGGACCAACACATTGGGTTAAGTGTGATCATGTGCTATTCTGAACACCCCCGTAGTATCTACGTGGTGGCCGAAGTCGACGACTGGAAAACTCTCAGGAATACAAAAACGGCCGCACAAGAGGGAAGAACTTTCGGACAAAGGCACAAATATATTACAAAGCCTTCATATAGAATAAAAACGTCCAGACAATTTGGGTGCATTTATTCGAACATGACGTCCTTTGAGCATTGACCATCTATCAAGTGGGCACCCTCTAGGACGTCCTCTAAATAGTGCTCCGGCGCGCGGTGGTTCTTGCCTCCAGGAGGGCCCTCGACAGCCACTTCGGCAACCTTCATCTTTGCCCAGTGCATCTTGACGCGGGCGAAGGCCATCCGTGCACCTTCTATGCACACTGACCGCTTGATTGCGTCGACTCGGGGCACTGCATCGACGATTCGCTTCACCAGGCCGAAATAGCTGCTTGGAATGGGTTCAGCTGGCCATAGCCAAACTATGACGTCCGTCATGGTCGCTCCGGACATCTTATGCAGCTCGACCCATTGTGCCATTTGGTCATTCAGCAACGCCGGGCGCTCCCGTGCCGCGAACTGTGACCAAAACAGCTTCTCCATCGCATGTCCCTCCTGAGACTAGAAGAATTGCGCGACATCGGCGACACTCTTTGGAAGATACACAAAAGTGTCTGGAGAACTTCACAGTTGATTAAGCAAGGCATATCTCTGGTCGCCAAACTTAGTCTGCAAAAGAAAGGGCTTACCGGCCGCTATATGTCTGGCCTGCCATATCTCCTCGCGAGCCTCTTTGGACTCTTGAAGGGCCTTGGCGAGCTCAGTCACCTTGGCTTTATTCTCCTCCTCGAGGGACTTGCACTTGTGGGTGGCATCCTTGAGCTCTTGCTCTACTGCAGATACCAGTTCTTCGACATGGCGCCGGGTGGCCTGTTCGGCCTTCAAATCTGCAGCCGCTTTATCAGCGGCCGCATTGCTCACTCTAGCCTGCTCCTTGGCCCGTGCAAGTTCACCCCTTAGGGTCTCGACCTCAGCAGCGTCATCTGCAATTTCACATATAACAGAGTCTAAGTTTCAACTTCGCATTCACACATTCATAGAGGCACAAACGAGATATGCACAACATACCTTGTGCCTCATTGAGCCGCTTGTTAATAAGGAGAGTGTTCTCATCAACCTGCTTCAGTTGTTGTTACAGTTCAGAAGCCTCCGCGGCCTGGGCGGTTGCCGCTAACAGTGAAGCATGTTTTTCTAGCCAAATAAGTATGTTAGTTCCTGCAGATATATATAGATCCTCTGTTCGCCCTTCTTCATGGGCCGACCAGAGTCTCAGGTGCTACTATCTATATACAGGCATATGTTTTCATATGGAAAGTGGCTAGAGACATTACATCACATACCTCGAAGTCTGTTAGTAGGCTCGTAAAAGCTTCATTCAGTCCGCTTTTAGTGGACTGAAGCTTCTCAGCCACCGTACCCATCAAGGTACAGTGCTCCTCCAATATGGACGCACTTTGCACTTTGTCCCTTAGCGTGTTCGGCACCTCCAGATTCATGGAGGTCGCTGCAAGAATAGGCACTCCCCCTTCCTTGAAAGGGGCCGCTCACTCGACTCTGGATCCGTCTCCGGAGCGGCATTCGGCTGGGGACCGAACAATCCAGGGCCCCCATCCCCGATCTTCATGGGGGTCGCGCCCCCCGTGTCCTCAACGGCCGAGGTATTATCCTCCGGTGTTGTATTGATGGTCCCCTGCAACTCTCGACGATCCGGAGAAATCCTCTCGGATGACACCTCGATGTCATTCGCCCTAGGGGGTGAGGAAACTTGCAGAGGCATCTCGCTCTCCATCATCTCCAGCGGCAAATCCCTCGATGAGGAGGATTCTTGAGGGAGATCGCGGGCCGGACTGAAACACATGATTTAATATCATTCTCACAATTCATAAAGGGGTGGATGAATGTAAAGTGTCCTTAGGTACTTACGATTCGGCAAGGGGCTTGGTTCGGGGCGGGGATTGGGGATATCTTCGGTGTCCGAAACCGAGTCATCCGAAAGGGATAATTTTCCCCTCTTAGGCGCCCTTCCCTCCGGGTCTGCGGAGACTGTCCTGTTTTTCCCCTTGGGAGGAGGGCTATCTTCCTCCTCCCACTCATCGTCCTCGTTTTCGTCTCCCTCGTGATAAGAGGGAGACTCGGTACCTCTGGACATAGCGTCTGAGGTACCTTCGTGGTGGAGGCCACTTTCGGCCTCCCTGTTCTTCTTCTTCTTGTCCTTCTTTACCGACACCTGGTATGGCACCGGGACCAGCATCCTCATTAGGAGAGGATCGGCTGAGCCTTCAGGAACAGGGGTCGGACACCTGACCTGCTCCGCCTTCTTTGTCCAGACCTGTTTAAAGCAGGGAATGGTTAGTGTATCCCCTTGGGTTAACAAACCAAGCTATAGGCGGGAGTGTAGCCCTACGAGGGGGATGGTTGCAGTCGAGACCGACGTCTTCAGATGTCTCCGGCCACGACTTTTGAGATTCAAAGAGAAATTTCCAGATCTCTTTGTGCGTCGTGCCGAAGAATTGTCGCAATGTTCGCGGCCCTACCAAATTAAACTCCCACAAACGGAGAGACCATCGTTGGCAGGGAAGGGTTCGGCGGATGAGCATCACCTGAATCACGTCAGTGAGGTGGGTGTTCTTCTCTATGATACTTTTGATGCGCTTTTGCAGCACCAGCACCTGATCGGTCGATCCCTAGTCTGGATCCTTGTTGGTCCATGATGCGAGTCATGGAGGGGGTCCGGATCTAAATGTAGGAGTGGCCGCCCACTTGGTACCGCGGGGTTCGGTGATATAGAACCACTCGTGTGTTGGGGAATGCAGTAATTTCAAAAAAATTCCTACGCACACGCAAGATCATGGTGATGTATAGCAATGAGAGGGGAGACTATTGTCTACGTACCCTCATAGACCGTAAGCGGAAGCATTATGCCAACGTGGTTGATGTAGTCGTACGTCTTCATGATCGACCAATCCTAGTACCGAAAGTACGGCACCTCCACGATCTGCACACATTCGGCTCGGTGACGTCCCACGAACTCACGATCCAGCAGAGTGTCAAGGGAGAGCTTCATCAACACGACGGCGTGATGACAGTGATGATGATTCTACCGGAACAGGGCTTTGCCTAAGCACATCTATGATATGACCGAGGTGGATTATGGTGGAGGGCGGCACCACACACGGCTGGAAACAATCAACTCGTGTGTCCTAGGGTGCCCCCTGCCCCCGTATATAAAGGAGCAAGGGGGAGGCCGGCCGGCCTTGGCGCGTGCCAAGGAGGGGGAGGAGTCCTCCTCTTAGTAGGAGTAGGACTCCCCCTTTCCTAGTCCAACTAGGAAGAGGGAGGGGGAAGGAAGGAGAGGGAGAGAGGGAGGGAAAGAGGGGGCGCCGCCCCCCTCCTTGTCTAATTAGGACTCCCAAGGGGGGGCAGCCAGCCCTTTAGCCCCTCCTCTCTCTCACACAAGGCCCATGTTGGCCCATTAGTCCCCCCGGGGGTTCTGATAACCCCCCGGCACTCCGATAGTTATCCGGTGACCCCCGGAACTCATCCTTCCGAATATAGTCATCCAATGTATCAATCTTCATGTCTCGACCATTTAGAGACTCCTCGTCATGTCCGTGATCACATCCGGGAATCCGAACTACCTTCGGTACATCAAAACACATAAACTCATAGTACCGATCGTCACTGAATGTTAAGCGTGCGGACCCTACGGGTTCGAGAACTATGTAGACATGACCGAGACACGTCTTCGGTCAATAACCAATAGAGGAACCTGGATGTTCATATTGGCTCCCACATATTCTACGAAGATCTTTATTGGTCAAACGGCATAACGATATACGTTGTTCCCATTGTCAAAGGTATGTTACTTTCCCGAGATTCAATCGTCGGTACCATCATACCTAGTTCAATCTTGTTGCCGCAAGTCTCTTTACTCGTTCCGTAATGCATCATCCCGCAACTAACTCATTAGTCACATTGCTTGCAGGGCTCATAGTGATGTACATAACCGAGAGGGCCCAGAGATAATTCTCCGATAGACTGAGTGACAAATCCTAATCTCGATCTATGCCAACTCAACAAACACCATCGGAGACACCTATAGAGCATCTTCATAATCACCCAGTTACGTTGTGATGTTTGACAGCACACAAGGTGTTCTTCCGGTATTCGGGAGTTGCATAATCTCATAGTCAGAGGAACATGTATAAGTCATGAAGAAAGCAATAGCAATAAAACTGAACGATCATTATGCTAAGCTAACGGATGGGTCTTGTCCATCACATCATTCTCTAATGATGTGAACTCGTTCATCAAATGACAACACATGTCCATGGCTAGAAAACTTAACCATCTTTGATTAACGAGCTAGTCAAGTAGAGGCATACTAGGGACACTCTATTTTTTTCATGTATTCACACATGTACTAAGTTTCGAGTCAATACAATTCTAGCTTGAATAATAAACATTTATCATGATATAAGAAAATATAAATAACAACTTTATTATTGCCTCTAGGGCATATTTCCTTCAGTCTCCCACTTGCACTAGAGTCAATAATCTAGTTCACATTGTCATGTGATTTAACACCAATAGTTCACATCTTTATGTGATTAGTTCACATCTCCATGTGACTAACACCCAAGGGGTTTACTAGATTCAATAATCTAGTTCACATCGCTATGTGATTAACAACCAAAGAGTGATCATGTTTTGCTTGTGAGAGAAATTTAGTCAACGGGTCTGCCACATTCAGAGCCGTATGTATTTTGCAAATTTTCTATGTCTACAATACTTTGCACGGAGCTGCTCTAGCTAATTGCTCCCACTTTCAATATGTATCTAGATCGAGACTTAGAGTCATCCAGATCGGTGGCAAAGCTTGCATCAATGTAGCTCTTTACGACGAACTATTTGTCACCTTCATAACCGAGAAACATTTCCTTATTCGACTAAGGATATTTTTGACCGCTGTCCAGTGATCCACTCCTGGACCACTATTGTACCCTCTTGCCAAACTTATGGTGTGGTACACAATAGGTTTGGTACACAACATAGCATACTTTATAGAACCTATGACTGAGGCATAGGGAATGACTTTTCATTCTCTTTCTATTTTCTGCCGTGGTTGGGTTTTGAGTCTTTACTCAACTTCACACCTTGCAACACAAGCAAGAACTCCTTCTTTGACTGTTACATTTTGAAATACTTCAAAAACTTGTCAAGGTATGTACTCATTGACAATATATCAAGCATCTTGATCTATCTCTATAGATCTTGATGCCCAATATATAAGTAGCTTCACCGAGGTCTTTCTTTGAAAAACTCCTTTCAAACACTCCTTTATGCTTTCCAAAAAATTCTACATTATTTCCGATCAACAATATGTCATTCACATATACTTATCAGAAATGTTGTAGTTCTCCCACTCACTTTCTTGTAAATACAGGCTTCACCGCAAGTCTGTTAAAAACCATATGTTTTGATCACTTTATCAAAGCATATATTCCAACTCTGAGATGCTTGCACCAGTCCATAGATGGATCGCTGGAGCTTTCTCACCTTTTTAGCACCTTTAGGATCGACAAAACCTTCTGGTTGCATCATATACAACTCTTCTTTAATAAATCCATTAAGGAATGCAGTTTTTACATCCATTTGCCAGATTTCATAAAATGCGGCAACTGCTAACATGATTCGAACAGACTTTTAAACATCGATGCGAGTGAGAAAATCTCATCGTAGTCAACACATTGAACTTGTCAAAAACATTTTGCGACAATTCGAGCTATGTAGATAGTAACACTACTATCAGCGTACGTCTACCTCTTGAAGATCCATTTATTCTCAATGACTCACCATCATCGGGCAAGTCAATCAAAGTTCATACTTTGTTCTCATACATGGACCCCATCTCAGATTTCATGGCCTCAATCCATTTTGTGGAATCTGGGCGCATCATCGCTTCCTCGTAGTTCGTAGGTTCATCATGGTCTAGTAAAATGACTTCCAGAATAGGATTACCGTACCACTCTGGTGCGGACCGTACTCTGGTTGACCTACGAGGTTCGGTAGTAACTTGATCTAAAGTTTCATGATCATCATCATTAGCTTCCTCACTAATTGTGTAGGAATCATTGGAACTGATTTCTGTGATGAACTACTTTCCAATTCGGGAGAAGGTACAATTACCTCATCAAGTTCTACTTTCCTCCCACTCACTTCTTTCGAGAGAAACTCCTTCACTAGAAAGGATCCATTCTTAGCAACAAAATATCTTGCCTTTGGATCTGTGATAGAAGGTGTACCCAACAGTTTCTTTTGGGTATCCTATGAAGATGCACTACTTCGAGTTGGGTTCGAGCTTGTCAGTTTGAAACTTTTTCTCATAAGCATCACAACCCCAAACTTTAAGAAACGACAGCTTTGGTTTCTTGCTAAACCATAGTTCATACAGTGTCATCTCAATAGATTTAGATGGTGCGCTATTTAACATGAATGCAGTTGTCTCTAATGCATAACCCCAAAACGATAGTGGTAAATCGGTAAGAGACATCATAGATCGCACCATATCCAATAAAGTACGATTACAATGTTCGGACACACCATTATACTGTGGTGCTCTAGGTGGCGTGAGTTGCAAAACTATTCCACATTGTTTCAAATGAAGACCAAACTCGTAACTCAAATATTCGCCTCCGCGATCAGATAGTAGAAACTTTATTTTCTTGTTACGATGATTTTCCACTTCACGCTGAAATTCTTTGAACTTTTCAAATGTTTCAGACTTATGTTTCATTAAGTAGATATACCCATATCTCCTCAAATCATCCGTGAAGGTCAGAAAATAACGATACCTGTCGGTGTTAAAATCGGCGGATCTCGGGTAGGGGGTCCCGAACTGTGCGTCTAAGGCGGATGGTAACATGAGGCAGGGGACACGATGTTTACCCAGGTTCGGGCCCTCTTGATGGAGGTAATACCCTACGTCCTGCTCAATTGATCTTGATGATATGAGTATTACAAGAGTTGATCTACCACGAGATCGTAGAGGCTAAACCCTAGAAGCTAGCCTATGGTATGATTGTTGTTGTTGTTCTACGGACTAAACCCTCCAGTTTATATAGACACCGGAGGGGGCTAGGGTTACACAGAGTCGATTACAAGGGAGGAGATCTACATATTCGTATTGCCAAGCTTGCCTTCCACGCCAAGGAGAGTCCCATCCGGACACGGGATGAAGTCTTCAATCTTGTATCTTCATAGTCCAACAGTCCGGCCAAAGGATATAGTCCGACTGTCCGGAGACCCCCTAATCCAGGACTTCTTCAGTAGCCCCTGAACCAGGCTTCAATGACGATGAGTCCGGCGCGCAGATTTGTCTTCGGCATTGCAAGGCGGGTTCTTCCTCCAAATACTCCATGGAAGATTTTGAACACAAGGATAGTGTCCGGCTCTGCAAAACAAATTCCACATACCACCATAGAGAGAATAATATTTCCACAAATCTAATCCGCCGACACGTTTTGCAACATGACATCATGCCATGGCCCGGTCATTATTCGAACCATTTTTGTCGACCAGCACTGCACATATCGCGAGGCAATTTTCTTGACACATCTTGTCGAAGCAGAGATCGTGTCCCCTTATCACGGGATTCTCATCAATACGGGTATGGGTAACCCAACCGTGCCATCAATTACGGTGTTCGGGGAATAAGCGATTTTACCAGGTAAGTGGGGAGGCGCATCGCCTCCTCCGCCCTTATAAAGGGACAAAGATTCACCCTTTTTACCCACGCCTTCTTCCTCCTTGCTTATCCATTCTCGCGCACTCGAGGTCCAGCGCCCAAGTTCGCGTATTTCTTCTCAAATCACTCCAAGCATGCTCGGAGTGGGAGGCAAGTGGATGGTCTCCTCCGTCACGGAGGAGCACATCCCAAAGCTACGGGAAGCCGGATATCTGGCCGCGGACATCGCACACCGGCTACCGGATGCGGGGCAGGTCATCCCTATGCCCGAACCCATTGAGAGGGTAGTTTTCCTTACCCACTTTGTCCGCGGACTGGGATTTCCCCTTCACCCGTTTGTCTGCGGGCTCATGTTCTACTACAGGCTGGATTTTCATGATCTAGCCCCCAATTTCATCCTCAACATCTTGGCGTTTATCGTCATGTGAGAGGCCTTCCTCCGCATCAGGCCCCACTTCGGCCTGTGGCTGAAGACCTTCAATGTTAAACCGAAGGTGGTGGCCGGCTAGCAAGCGGAGTGCGGAGGCGCCTGATGACCCACAAGTATAGGGGATCGCAACAGCTTTCGAGGGTAGAGTATTCAACCCAAATTTATTGATTCAACACAAGGGGAGCCAAAGAATATTCTCAAGTATTAGCAGCTGAGTTGTCAATTCAACCACACCTGGAAACTTAGTATCTATAGCAAAGTGTTTAGTAGCAAAGTAATATGGTAGTGGTGGTAGCGGTAACAAAAGTAAAGACAGCAAAAGTAATGTTTTTGGTATTTTGTAGTGATTATAACAGTAGCAGCGGGAAAGTAAATAAGCGTAAACCAGTATATGGAAAACTCGTAGGCACCGGATCAGTGATGGATAATTATGCTGGATGTGGTTCATCATGTAACAGTCATAACATAGGGTGACACAGAACTAGCTCCAATTCATCAATGTAATGTAGGCATGTATTCCGTATATAGTCATACGTGCTTATGGAAAAGAACTTGCATGACATCTTTTGTCCTACCCTCCCGTGGCAGCGGGGTCCTATTGTAAACTTAGGGATATTAAGGCCTCCTTTTAATAGAGAACCGGAACAAAGCATTAGCACATAGTGAATACATGAACTCCTCAAACTATGGTCATCACCGGGAGTGGTCCCGATTATTGTCACTTCGGGGTTGCCGGATCATAACACATAGTAGGTGACTATAGACTTGCAAGATAGGATCAAGAACTCACATATATTCATGAAAACATAATAGGTTCAGATCTAAAATCATGGCACTCGGGCCCTAGTGACAAGCATTAAGCATAGCAAAGTCATAGCAACATCAATCTCAGAACATAGTGGATACTAGGGATCAAACCCTAACAAAACTAACTCGATTACATGATAAATCTCATCCAACCCATCATCGTCTAGCAAGCCTACGATGGAATTACTCACGCACGGCGGTGAGCATCATGAAATTGGTGATGGAGGATGGTTGATGATGATGACGACGATGAATCCCCCTCTCCGGAGCCCCGTACGGACTCTAGATCAGCCCTCCCGAGAGGTTTTAGGGCTTGGCGGTGACTTCGTATCATAAGATGCGATGATTTCTTCTCTCCTATTTTTTTGTCTCCGGAAGCAAATATATAGAGTTGGAGTTGGCGTCGGAGGGCATCCAGGGGGCCCACGAGGTAGGGGGGCGCGCCCTAGGGGGGCGCCCCCACCCTCGTGAGAAGGGTGTGGGCCCCCTAGTCTTCATCTTTGGCGAGGATTTTTTATTATTTTTTCTAAGATGTTCCGTGGAGTTTCAGGTCATTCCGAGAATATTTGTTTTCTGCACATAAAACAACACCATGGCAAGTCTGCTGAAAACAGCTTCAATCCGGGTTAGTTCCATTCAAATCATACAAGTTAGAGTCCAAAGCAAGGGCAAAAGTGTTTGGAAAAGTAGATACGACGGAGACATATCAACTCCCCCAAGCTTAAACCCTTGCTTGTCCTCAAGCAATTCAGTTGACAAACTGAAAGAAAGAAAAACTTTTACAAACTCTGTTTGCTCTTGCTGTTGTAACTATGTCAAGCCAGCATTCAGGTTTTCGGCATAGATCATAACTAACCACATTTGCAATAATTCTCAGGTCTCATAATTACTCATATCAAGAGCATAATCAACTAGCAAGTCATAATAATAAATCTTGGATGACAACACTTTCTTAAAACAATCATAATATGATATAACAAGATGGTATCTCGCTAGCCCTTTCTGAGACTGCAAAACATAAATGCAGAGCACCTTTAAAGATCAAGGACTGACTAGACATTGTAATTCATGGTAAAAGAGATGCAATCATAGTCACACCCAACATAGATTAATAGTGACGAATGCAAATGACAGCTGTGCTCTCCAGCTAGTGCTTTTTAACAAGGAGGTGATGACTCAACATAAAAGTAAATGGATAGGCCCTTCGCAGAGGGAAGCAAGGATTTGTAGAGGTGCCAGAGCTCGGTTTTGCAATAGAGATAAATTGTATTTTGAGCGGTATACTTTCATTGTCAACATAACAACCAAGAGATGGAGATATCTCCCATGCTACACACATTATAGGCGGTTCCCAAATAGAATGGTAAAGTTTATACTCCCCTCCACCAACAAACATAAATCCATGGCTTGCTCGAAACAATGAGTGCCTCCAACATACATCAGGTCCCAGGGGGAGTTTTGTTTGCAATTAATTTTGATTTGGTTTGCATAAAGCATGGGACTGGGCATCCCGGTGACCAGCCATTTTCTCATGAGTGAGGAGCAGAGTCCACTCCTCTTGAGAATAACCCGCCTAACACGGAAGATAAGGACAACCTTGGTTGATACATGAGCTATTCGAGCATACAAAACAGAATGTTTATTTGAAGGTTTAGAGTTTGACACATACAAATTTACTTGGAACGGCAGGTAGATACCGCATATAGGAAGGTATAGTGGACTCATCTGGAATAACTTTAGAGTTTAAGGGATTGGATGCACAAGCAGTATTCCCGCTTAGTACAAGTGAAGGCTAGCAAAAGACTGGGAAGTGACCAACTAGAGAGCGACACAGCCATGTACATGCATTAATAAACATTGGATGCAAGCATGAGTAGTGTATAATCCACCATGAACATTAATATCGTGAAGGCTATGTCGATTTTGTTTCAACTACATGCGTGAACATATGCCAAGTCAAGTCACTTAAATCATTCAAAGGAGGATACCACCCCATCATACCACATCATAATCATCTCAATAGCATGTTGGCACACAACGTAAACCATTATAACTCATAGCTAATCAAGCATGGCACAAGCAACTACGATCTCTAATTGTCATTACAAACATGTTTATTCATAATAAGCTGAATCAAGAACGAGGGACTCATCATATTTACAAAAACAAAAGAGGTCGAGTTCATACCAGCTTTTCTCATCTCAGTCAGTCCATCATATATCATCATAATTGCCTTTCACTTGCACGACCGAATGGTGTGAATAATAATAAGAGTGTACGTGCATTGGACTAAGCTGGAATTTGCGAGCATTCAATAAACAGGAGAAGACAAAGCAATATGGGCTCTTGGTTAAATCAACAATAATGCATATAAGAGCCACTTCAACAATTTAATTATGGTCTTCTCCTACTGACTCCCAAAGAAAAAAAAGAAATAAAACTATTTACACGGGAAAGCTCCCAACAAGCAAAAGAAGAACGGGAAATATTTTTGGGTTTTCTTTTTAATTATTACTACTACAGCAGAAAAATAAACTACTACTAATTTTTTGTTTTTTCTTAAGGTTTAACAAACACACAAGAAGAAAACGGGAAAAAGAAAATAAACTAGCATGGATATTACAGTGAAAGAGTATGAGCACCGACATCTAGCAATGAGTGTGTGTGAACATAAATGTAATGTCGGTGAGAAATACGTACTCCCCCAAGCTTAGGCTTTTGCCCTAAGTTGGTCTATTGCCAGGGATAGCTTGGCGGGTACCCGTAGGTGCAGCTGGGGTCGTACTGCGACGAAGAATAGTTGGGATCATACTGATGTGCAGCGGTTATCGCCTGCTGAGCTGCAACGTGGAGTCGAGCTGCCTCCACTGTCTCTTGTACTCTTCTGCCTCCTCTCTGGTAATAACATATCTCCTTTTTATCTGTGAATCAAAGAAGGCAGGAGCAGGGAGAGTAATACGGAAAACACGTTGTTTATAAAAAATTAAATGATATAAGAGAGGTGATTTAGGCCTCTCGACAAACTTGTGCGAAGCCATAGAGTTATAATCTAAATATGTAGGAGGCAACTCCGTATCACCCTCATGAATGTCTATCTCAAGAAAATGAGCTAAGCGGGTTGCATAAATTCCTCCAAAGAAATCTCCATTATGTCTATTATGGTGCAACCTACGAGCTACAATGGCTCCCATATGATAAGATTGGTGTCCTAACACAGCACTCCTAAGAATGCTAAGATCAGGGACACACATGTGACATGATTCATCCTTAGCATTTATGCATCTACCGATGAAGAGAGCAAAATAATGTATAGCAGGAAAGTGAATGCTCCCTATGGTAGCCTGCGTTATATCTCTAGATTCCCCTATAGTTATACTAGCAAGAAAGTTTCTAAATTCAGATTTAG
Source organism: Triticum aestivum (assembly GCF_018294505.1). Lineage (NCBI taxonomy): Eukaryota > Viridiplantae > Streptophyta > Magnoliopsida > Poales > Poaceae > Triticum > Triticum aestivum. The sequence goes on from NC_057794.1 coordinate 471,594,497, forward strand.
GGGGATCCCTAATACTGCCCCATGCTACGTCTTGAGCTTGCGTTGGTTTTCCCCGAAGAGGAAGGGATAATGCAACAGAGTAGCGTAAGTATTTCCCTCAGTTTTGAGAACCAAGGTATCAATCCAGTAGGAGGCCATGCTCAAGTCCCTCGTACCTGCACAAAACGATAGCTACTCGCAACCAACGCGATTAGGGGTTGTCAATCCCTTCACGGTCATTTACGAGAGTGAGATCTGATAGATATAATATTTTTGGTATTTTTGGTATAAAGATGCAAAGTAAAAAGTAAAGGCAAAGTAAAAAGCAAAGAAAGATTAAAGTGATGGAGATTAATATGATGAGAATAGACCGGGGGGCCATAGGTTTCACTAGTGGCTTCTCTCAAGAGCATAAGTATTCTACGGTGGGTGAACAAATTACTGTTGAGCAATTGACATAATTGAGCATAGTTATGAGAATATCTAGGCATGATCATGTATATAGGCATCACGTCCGTGACAAGTAGACCGAGACGATTCTGCATCTACTACTATTACTCCACTCATCGACCGCTATCCAGCATGCATCTAGAGTATTAAGTTAAAAATAGAGTAACGCCTTAAGCAAGATGACGTGATGTAGAGAGATAAATTCATGCAATATGAAATAAACCCCATCTTGTTATCCTCGATGGCAACAATGCAATACGTGCCTTGCTGCCCCTTGTGTCACTGGGAAAGGACACTGCAAGATCGAACCTAAAGCTAAGCACTTCTCCCATGGCAAGAACTACCAATCTAGTTGGCCAAACCAAACGGATATTTCGAAGAGACTTGCAAAGATAACCAATCATACATAAAAGAATTCAGAGAAGATTCAAATATTATTCATACATAGACTTGATTATAAACCCACAATTCATCAGTGTCAACAAACACACCGCAAAAAGAAGATTACATCGAATAGATCTCCACAAGATAGGGGGAGAACTTTGTATTGAGATTCAAAGAGAGAGAAGAAGCCATCTAGCTACTAACTATGGACCCAAAGGTCTGAGGTAAACTACTCAAACTTCATCAGAGAGGCTATGATGATGTAGAAGCCCTCCGTGATGACGGCCCTCTTCTAGCGGAGCTCCGGAACAGGCCCCGAGATGGGATCTCGTGGATACAGAAAGTTGCGGCGGTGGAATTAGGTTTTTGGCTCCTGTTCTGATCGTTTGGGGGTACGTAGGTATATATAGGAGGAAGGAGTACGTCGGTGGAGCTCCGAGGGGCCCACGAGGCAGGGGGCGCGCCCTAGGGGGGGCGCCCCCACCCTCGTGACCTCCTATTTGACTCCTTGGAGTAGGGTCCAAGTCTCCTGGATCATGTTCGGTGAGAAAATCACGTTCCTGAAGGTTTTATTCCGTTTGGACTCCATTTGCTATTCTGTTTCTCCGAAACACTAAAATAGGCAAAAAACAGCAATTCTGGGCTGGGCCTCCGGTTAATAGGTTAGTCCCAAAAATAATATAAAATTGGAAAATAAAGCCCAATATAGTCCAAAACAGTAGATAATATAGCATGGAGCAAGGAAAAATTATAGATACGTTGGAGATGTATTAGGCATCCCCAAGCTTAATTCCTGCTCGTCCTCGAGTAGGTAAATGATAAAAAGAGAATTTTTGATGCGGAGTGCTACTTGGCATAGTTTCAATGCAAATCTTCTTAATTGTGATATGAATATTCAGATTAGAAAGATTCAAGACAAAAGTTTATATTGACATAAAATAATAATACTTCAAGCATACTAACACAACAATTATGTCTTCTCAAAATAACATGGCCAAAGAAAATTATCCCTACAAAATCATATAGTCTGGCTATGCTCTATCTTCACCACGCAAAGTATTTAAATGATGCACAACCCCGATGACAAGCCAAGCAATTGTTTCATACTCTAACTTTTGCAAAACTTTTTCAATCTTCACGCAATACATGAGCGTGAGCCATGGATATATCACTATAGGTGGAATAGAATGGTGGTTGTGGAGAAGACAAAAAAGGAGAAGATAGTCTCACATCAACTAGGTGTATCAACGGGCTATGGAGATGCCCATCAATAGATATCAATGTGAGTGAGTAGGGATTGCCATGCAACGGATGCACTAGAGCTATAAGTATATGAAATCTCAAAAAGAAACTAAGTGGGTGTGCATCCAACTTGTTTTCTCATGAAGACCTAGGGCAATTTGAGGAAGCCCGTCATTGGAATATACAAGCCAAGTTCTATAACGAAAGATTCCCACTAGTATATGAAAGTGATAACATGAGAGACTCTCTACTATGAAGATCATGGTGCTACTTTGAAGCACAAGTGTGGTAAAAGGATAGTAACATTGTCCCTTCTCTCTTTTTCTCTCATATTTTTACTTGGGCCTTTTTTATATGGCCTCTTTTTATTTGGGCTTCTTTGGCCTCTCTTTTTTCGTCCGGAGTCTCATCCCGACTTGTGGGGGAATCATAGTCTCCATCATTCTTTCCTCACTAGGACAATGCTCTAATAATGATGATCATCACACTTTTATTTTTCTTTCAACTCGATACTTAGAACATAATATGACTCTACGTGAATGCCTCCGGCGGTGTACCGGGATATGCAATATGACAATGATGGAGTGTGTCATAATAAACGGAACGGTGGAAAGTTGCATGGCAATATATCTCGGAATGGCTATGGAAATGCCATAATAGGTAGGTATGGTGGCTGTTTTGAGGAAGGTATATGGTGGGTGTATGATACCAGCGAAAAGGTGCACGATATTAGAGAGGCTAGCAAAGGTGGAAGGGTGAGAGTGCGTATAATCCATGGACTCAACATTAGTCATAAAGAACTCATATACTTATTGCAAAAATCTAGAAGTTATCAAAGAAAAGTATTACGCGCATGCTCCTAGGGGGATAGATTGGTAGGAAAAGACCATCGCTCATCCCCGACCGCCACTCATAAGGAAGACAATCAATAAATAAATCATGCTCCGACTTCATCACATAACGGTTCACCATACGTGCATGCTACGGGAATCACAAACTTTAACACAAATATTCTTTAAATTCACAACTACTCAACTAGCATGACTTTAATATTATTACCTCCATATCTCAAAACAATTATCATGCTTCCAACTTTTCTTATTATTCAACACACTCAAAAGAAAGTTTCACAAATCTTGAATACCAAGCATATTATTATTAAGCAAATTACCATGCTATTAAGAGACTCTCAAAATAATTTAAGTGAAGCATGAGAGATCAATAGTTTCTATAAAACAAATCCACCACCGTGCTCTTAAAGATCTAAGTAAAGCACATAGAGCAAAATTATAACGCTCAAAAGATAAAAGTGAAGCACATAGACCAAAACTACATAGCTCAAAAGATATAAGTGAAGCACATAGAGTATTCTACCAAATTTTAATTCATGTATGGCTGTCTCAAAAGGTGTGTACAGCAAGGATGATTGTGGCATACTAAGACACAAAGACACAAATAATACAAGACGCTTCAAGCAAAACACATATCATGTTGGTGAATAAAAATATATCTCCAAGTAAATTACCGATGGAAGTGGAAGAAAGAGGGGATGCCTTCCGGGGCATCCCCAAGCTTTGACTTTTTGGTGTCCTTGGATTATCTTGGGGGTGCCATGGGCATCCCCAAGCTTAGGCTCTTGCCACTCCTAGTTCCATAATCCATCACAAGAATTCACCCAAAACTTGAAAACTTCACAACACAAAACTTAAAGTAGAAAACTCGTGAGCTCCGTTAGCGAAAGAAAACAAAATACCACTTCAAGGTACTGTAATGAACTCATTCTTTATTTATATTAGTGTTAAACCTACTGTATTCCAACTTCTCTATGGATTATAAACTATTTTACTAGCCATAGATTCATCAAAATAAGCGAACAACACACGAAAAACAGAATCTGTCAAAAACAGAACAGTCTAGTAATATGTAGCTAGCACAAGATCTGGAATCCCAAAAATTCCAAAATAAATTTCTGGACCTGAGTAATTTATCTATTAATCATCTGAAAAAATAATTAAGTATATAGCACTCATAAAATAAAAACGACAGCAGTTCTCGTGAGCGCTAAAGTTTCTGTTTTTTACAGCAAGTTCAACAAGACTTTCCCCAAGTCTTCCCAACGGTTCTACTTGGAACAAACACTAATTAAACACAAAAAACACAACCAAAACATAGGCTAGATAATTTATTTATTACTAAACAGGAGCAAAAAGCAAGGAATAAAAATGAAATTGGCTTGCCTCCCAACAAGCGCTATCGTTTAACGCCCCTAGCTAGGCATAAAAGCGAGGATAGATCTAGGTATTGCCATCTTTGGTAGGCAATCCATAAGTGGCTCTCATGATAGTTTCATATGGCAATTTTATTTTCTTTCTTGGAAAGTGTTTCATGTCCTTTTTTAATGGAAATTGAAATCTAATATTCCCTTCCTTCATATCAATAATCGCACCAACCGTTCTAAGGAAAGGTCTACCAAGAATAATAGGGCAAGAAGGATTGCAATCTATATCAAGAACAATGAAATCTACGGGCACATAATTCCTATTTGCAACAATAAGAACATAATTAATCCTTCCCATAGGTTTCTTACTAGTGGAATCCGCAAGATGCAAGTTTAGAGAGCAATCATCAAGATTACGAAAATCTAGCAAATCACACAAAGTCTTGGGAATAGTAGAGACACTAGCACCCAAATCACACAAAGCATAAAACTCATGATCTTTAATTTTAATTTTAATAGTTGGTTCCCACACATCATATAGTTTTCTAGGGATAGAAGCTTTCAACTCAAGTTTTTCTTCATAAGATTGCATCAAGGCATCAACAATATGTTCGGTGAAGGCTTTCTTTTGACTATAAGCATGTGGAGAATTTAACACGGATTGCAACAAGGAAATACAATCAATTAAAGAGCAACTTTCATAATTAAATTCCTTGAAATCCAATATAGTGGGTTTAGCAACATCTAGATTTTTATATCTTTCAATCCCACTTTCATCAATTTCATCATAAATATCTAAATACTCTGAATTTTTAGAATGCCTTCTAGGTAAAGGAAGATCATATTCAGTTTCATCAAGATTCATATTGCAAAACAAAGATTTAATAGGGGACACATCAATAACTGAGGGAGTCCTAGATTAGGGGGTCTCCGGACAGCCGAACTATCTCCATTGGCCAGAATGTTAGACTATGAAGATACAAGAATGAAGACTTCGTCTCGTGTCCGGATGGGACTCTACTTGGCGTGGAAGGCAAGCTAGGCAATACGGATATGGATATCTCCTCCTTTGTAACCGACCTTGTGTAACCCTAACCCTCTCCTATGTCTATATAAACTGAAGGGTTTTAGTCCGTAGGAAAAACAACCACAACATACAATCATACCATAGGCTAGCTTCTAGGGTTTAGCCTCTCTGATCTCGTGGTAGATCTACTCTTGTACTACCAATATCACCAATATCAATCAAGCAGGACGTAGGGTTTTACCTCCATCAAGAGGGGTCGAACCTAGGTAAAACATCGTGTCCCCTGCCTCCTGTTACCATCCGGCCTAGACGCATAGTTCGGGACCCCCTACCCAAGATCCGCCGGTTTTGACACTGACATTGGCGCTTTCATTGAGAGTTCCTCTGTGTCGTCGTCGTTAGGCTTGATGGATCCTACTATCATCGATAGCGATGCGGTCCAGGGTGAGACTTTTCTCCCCGGACAGATCTTCGTTTTCAGCGGGTTTGCACTGCGGGCTAATTCGCTTGGCCATCTGGAGCAGATTGAAAGCTACGCCCCTGGACATCAGGTCAGATTTGGAAGTTTGAACTACACGGCCGACATCCGCGGAGACTTGATCTTCGACAGATTTGAGCCACAGCCGGGCGCGCCGCACTATCGCGATGGGTATGACCTAGCTCTGCCGCTGAACAGTACCCCAGAGGCTGCACCCGCATCAGCTCCGACCCTTAGCTCGGAGCCAACTGCGCCAGTCGAGGACGGGTGGTTAGACACCGCCTCAGGGGCTGCAGTCTCAACAGCGATCGAGCCGAACACCAGCCTAACCCTCTGCGTAGCCCGTGACTCCAAGGTGCCGGACTCTTTTTATGACTCCGAACCGCCCGCGCCCCGGCCAATCGAATCCGATTGGGCGCCGATCATGGAATTCACCGCCACTGATATCTTTCAGCACTCACCCTTTGGCGACATTCTGAATTCACTAAGGTCTCTCTTTGTCAGGAGAGCCCTGGTCGGATTGTGGCCAACAGGATTGGGATGCGGACGACGAAGAAATTCGACGCCCACCCACCACCCACTTAATAGCCACTGTCGATGACTCGACCGACATGCTCGACTTCGACTCCGAATACATCGACGGTATGGACGACGATGCAGGAGGCGAAGAGGAACCACCGCCCACAGGGTGCTGGATGTCCACCTCATCATATGACATATACATGGTGGACACACCACAAAGAAGACGACGAGGAGGAACAGAAGGACGCTTGTTCCCTCAAGAAGCAGTCAAAGCGACGGTGCAAGCGCCGCCCAAAATCCCGCCTCGGCAGAAATAACGATCATACAGACCCAGCGTTGGAGCAGGGCGAACCACCGCCGGACCACGGCAATACGGAGAATCAAACCGGACAAACCAATTCTGTCAAAGATGATAGTCCGGACGACATAACGCCGGACAAGCACCCGGAGCAGCAGAATGCCCGCCAAAGGCTTGTTGCCACCGCGAGGAGTCTGAAAAAGCAGAAGCAAAGGCTCAAGGCTGCGCAGGACACACTCCAAATCAGATGGAGTAAAGTACTCAACACAGTAGTGAAGTACGGCGGCAATCGCCCCACCAAGAGCTACCCATAGAGGAAGTTGCTACCTGAATTCGATGAGGAGGCCTGAGACCCCCCACAACCAAAAATTAAAACAACCATCTGGCCAGATAGACGACCTCACGGCCAACATAAAGCGGCAAGCAACGCCGCACATAAGCCAATACGCGGTCTAGGCAAGGGCTCGCATCAAAAGGAGGGCGAAACCAGATCCATCTATGGACCACGCAAGCGTGCTCCAGCATACGATGCAACACAACAAACATCCGAACAACGTGGTACACCCAGATATCAGGGTGCCGCACACCCCCTATGTTTCACCGATGAGGTGCTGGACCATGAATTTCCAGAGGGATTCAAACCCGTAAACATAGAGGCATACGATGGAACAATAGACCCTGGGGTCTGGATTGAGGACTATATCCTCCATATCCACATGGCTCGGGGAGATGATCTCCACGCCATTAAGTATTTACCCCTCAAACTCAAAGGGCCAGCTCGGCACTGGCTTAAGAGCCTCCCCGAAAGCTCCATTGGAAGTTGGGAAGAGCTCGAAGACGCCTTTCAGGCAAATATTCAAGGGACTTATGTCCGACCTTCGGACGCGGATGATTTGAGTCATATAACTCAACAACTCAGAGAGTCATCCCGAAAGCTTTGGAACATGTTTCTTACTAAAAAGAACCAAATTGTCGACTGTCCGGACGCTGAAGCCTTGGCAGCGTTTAAGCATAGCATCCGTGATGAATGGCTTGCCAGACACCTCGGCCAAGAAAAGCCGAGAACAATGCCAGCATTAACAAGCCTCATGACCCGCTTTTGCGCGGGCGAGGATAGCTGGCTAGCCAGATGTAGAACCAGTGACCCCAGTACATCCGAAGTTACAGATGGAAATGGGAAATCATGGTGCGACAGCAATAACAAATGCCGGAATAAAGAAGACATCACGAAGAGCAAGGCAGTAAACGCCGGATTCAAAAGCTCTCGGCCAGGTCAGCAAAAGCCGCCCTCTAAAGGCGCCAGAGACGAACTGTCCAGCCTAAACAAAATTCTGGACCAAATATGTCAGATCCATAGCACCCCTGGTAAACCCGATAATCATACCCACAGAGAATGTTGGGTCTTCAAGCAGTCTGGCAAGCTCAACGCCGTACACAAGGGGGAGGATACACCAAGCGAAGACGATGATGAGCCTCTCAAGCAAGACACTAGGGAACAAAAGAAATTTCCACCAGAAGTCAAAATAGTAAACGTGTTACACATGATCAAGGGAAGAAACAAAACGACACTCCTAGAAAAATATGCCCAAGGGCCTATACCGCGGAGTCCTGCCACTGGTCATCTCAACCGATCACTTTCGACCATCGTGATTACTCAGCAAGTATCCGGCGTGCAGGATGGGCTGCCCTGGTATTAGACCCAATAATTGACGGATACCACTTCACACAAGTCCTGATGGACGGTGGCAGCAGTCTAAACCTGATATACCAGGATACAATCCACGAAATGGCAATAGACCCAACAAAATTTTCCAAAGCAATACTACCTTTAAAGGAGTAACGCCAGGCCCAGGGGCTCATTGCACGGGCTCCCTGCTACTAAAGGTTATATTCGGCTTCCCTGATAACTTCCGTAGAGAACATTTAACCTTCCACATCTGTCAGCGTTCTGGGAACGGGGGTCCCCAGACTTGCCTGCATGCGGCCTGCGGCATGGCTCAAAGGGGGGCCCAGCACGGCCCATCTTCACCAACACAAACCCAAGACCCTCGCGAGGGGCCAAGCTTCGCGAGGCGAACGGCGCGAAGCTTCCTTAGGCACGGCCTCGTCAGGCTGGCTCACGAGGAGGCGGAGAGATCAAGGCGGGGTACCTCACGAGGTGCCCATGATGCAAGCCATGACAACTCAGGGCGCCAGGCGGGTGCCAGCCCGCTCAGCGTCCTCCTTTCCTCTTTGGTGCAAAGGGGGCAAGCGCAGCCGCGGAGTACCGAGGCATCAGGCAAAGGTTGCCATTTCGGGGCAACGAGACCAAGACCAGGAGGACTACGAGACAGAGGTCACCGTGGAGCCCAAGATGGCGTCATCACCAGAGCTTTGCGCAGGTGAAGACTACTTTTGTCAGTATAGCTGATACTTGCTGTCCCCCTTCAAATTAGCCCGCCATTGTTGGCTCCCTTCCCGCTCAATATTTGGGAAGAGGACCAGGGCCTCTATAAATAGGACCAGCCACCCACACAGCAAAGGGGGTAGGTCAGGGAGAGAGGGAGAGAGAGAGAAAGGTGGTTGAACTCCTCCCAGCAGTTCATCGCCTCAACCAAGAACAGACCCTCGCGAGGCTGTTCTTCCTTCTATTGTTCATCATCACCAGCCCAAGAGGCAATCCACACACCACACACTGGAGTAGGGTATTACACCACAACGGTGGCCTGAACCAGTATAAACCCTGTGTCTCTTGTGTTGTTCTTTCCTTAGTTTAGATCCTAGCACGGCGGAGGGGTGCAGGAAGGTAGGAGGCGAAATCTCCGTGCGCACCCGAGTGTTCGAACCTCAAGGGTCTGCCGGAACCCAAAATCCAACATTTGGCGCGCCAGGTAGGGGTGCGCCGGAATTCGTCTTCCACTGCCCCGTTCTCCTCCGACCGTCACGCCCATGTCTGACGCTCGTCGGGCCTGCACCGAGCGTCGGGCCGCACTCGCTTCCCGCGTCGCCCAGACGTCCCCTGTCGGCGGGCATCCACGCCATTCCCCATCACCTGCCGACAACGCCGCCACCGGCACGGTGGGCGACGAGCGGCAAGCATCGTCTCAGCATCCATCCGTGCGTCAAGACGGCCGCACCGCAACTCCCTGGCTCGCCCCAGCTGGTTCTTCGTCCCGCGCGCTCCGCGCGCCCATGGGGCTCCGCAACCTCTCCCCCGACTATCGCGCTGCACTGACACCCCCAGTCGTCGCGGCCCTCTTGGGCGGCTCGCAGGCGCCGCCTACAAGTTACCACGTCAAGCCGTTCATTCACCAGGTCAGCGCCGCTTCCACGCGGCAGGGGGCTCCCCTAGATCAGGTGGCGCCCGAGACCGGCCTGAGCTTCAGCTCGGAGGACCACCCCTCCAACTCGGCCTGCTCGGGTGCGCTCCCCATGCTATGCACCCCCACCATCTGCCAAGTGGCCGTCACCAGAACTCTCATCGATGGCGGGGTAGGCCTCACCGTGCTCTCAGTCGAGGCCTTCAACCTCCTCTGCATACCCCTGGAACGGCTGCAGCCCAGCCGGCCCTTCTCAGGCGTTGGGGGCAGGTCGTCCGACACCTTGGGACAGATCTGGCTCCCAGTGACCTTTGGCACCTACGACAACTTCCGCACGGAGCTGGTCGACTTCGACATCACCTCCATCGGCCTTCCCTACAACGCCATCCTCAGCTACCCGGCGCTGGCCCGGTTCATGGCCGCGACGCACCCGGCGTACAACCTCATGAAGATGCCCGGGAGCAGCGATGTTCTCACCGTGTATGGGGACACTGGGGACGCTCTGCGGGTGCTCAAGCTCGTCTTCAAGACAGCGGCATCGGCACAGCCCGCTGCCTTGGAGGCCCCAAGCCCAAGGGGGCTGCGCCCGCCAAGAAGAAATAGTTATTCACCCAAGACAAGGCAGAAACCAAGCAGATACCCGTCGATGAGGACGGGTCCACCAATGCCACTTTCACCATAGGCGCCCACCTCAAACCCGAGCAGGAGGAGGCCCTGGTCGGGTTCCTGCGCGCAAACAAGAAGGTATTCGCTTGGGAGCCAGACCAGTTGGCAGGGATCCCCAGGAGTGTAATCGAGCATCACGTCAACGTATGCCCCAACGTGCGCCCTGTGAAGCAGAAGGCCAGGCGGCAGTCCACAGAAAAGCAGGCCTTCATCGTCCAAGAGACCCGCAAATTAGAGGCCACTGGGGTCATTCGCGAGGTACGATACCCAGATTGATTGGCCAACCCTGTCGTTGTGCCAAAGAAGGGAGGGAAGGAACGCATGTGTGTCGACTTCACCAACCTCAACAAAGCGTGCCCGCAAGATCCGTTCCCGCTCCCCCACATCGACCAGATCGTCGACTCCACTGCGGAATGCGACCTGCTATGCTTCCTGGATGCCTTCTCTGGGTATCACCAGATCAAGATGGCGGTTGAAGACGTCGAGAAGATAGCCTTCCTAACCCCGTGTGGGGTGTACTGCTACACCTGCATGCCATTCGGGCTGCGTAACGCAGGGGCGACCTTTCAGCGGCTGATGCATATCACCTTGGGCCCGCAGCTCGGGAAGAATGTTGGAGCTTACGTCGATGACATCGTGGTAAAATCTCAGGAGGCCAGGACCTTGATACAAGACCTGGAGGAAACCTTCGCGAGCCTCAACGCAGTGAACCTACGGCTCAACCCAGAGAAATGTGTGTTCGGAGTCCCCTCAGGCAAGCTCCTGGGTTTCCTCGTGTCTCACCGAGGCATCGAGGCTAACCTGGAGAAGGTCAAGGCAGTGGAAGACATGAGCCCGCCAAAGACCCTTAGAGAAATGCAGAAGCTCACGGGGCGCGTGACCGCGCTAGGGCGCTTCATCTCCAAGTTGGGGGAGCGAGCGCTAACCTTCTTCCAGCTAATGAAGAAAAAGGGGCCCTTCGAGTGGACTGAAGAGGCCGACAAGGCATTCCAGGATCTCAAGAAATACCTGACCAGCCCACCGGTCATGGTGGCTCCGCGCCCTCAAGAGCCCCTGGTGCTTTATCTCGCCGCCACTCCCTACTGCGCCAGCGCAGCCCTGGTGGCAGTCAGAGAGGAGCATCGAATCAGAACCGTGGCAGCATCCCGGGACAAGGCGGAGCTGGTACGAGGAAGGCCCACAGAAGCCGCCACGGCAGCTGATGAGGACCAGCAGTCGCAGAGGGGCGCACCAGAGGCAGGAGAGGCCCCTCTCCCAGAGGGCCAGTCTCAGGAGGCCTCATTGTCTCGAGAGGGGCCATGGTCTCCAAAGGGAGCCGCCAGCACTTACGCACTCCACCTCGTTGAGCACCCAGTGTACTTCGTTAGCACAGTGTTGCGGGATGCAAGGGCGCGGTACCCTATGCCCCAGAAACTCCTCCTCGCGCTACCGGTGGCCTCGCGCAAGCTGCGGCACTATTTTCAGGGTCACCCCATCAAGGTCGTCTCGTCATACCCCCTGGAGAGGGTGCTCAGGAGCCCCAATTCAGCTGGGAGAGTCGCTGAGTGGAACATAGAGCTGCAAGCGTTTCAACTCAAATTCAGCATGACCAGAGTCATCAAGGGAGCAGCGTTAGCGGATTTTGTGGCAGAATGGACGGAGGCGTCAGGCCTCAAGGCCGACGAGGATCGGTCCCTGTCCCCATGAAGCGAGGCGCCAGAAGGCTGGGTCATGTACTTCGATGGGGCGTTCTCCAGACATGGCGCAGGGGCTGGGGCGGTGCTTATATCGCCCAGCCAGGACAAACTCTATTATGCCATGCAGCTTTGTTTCCAGCAAGGCAAAAAGGTCTTCAACAACATAGCGGAGTATGAAGGTTTAATAGCAGGCTTGAAGGCCGCAGCTGCCCTGGGGGTGAAACGCCTCACCATCAAGGGCGATTCACAGCTCCTTGTCAATTTCTCCAACAAGGTGTACGAGCCAAAGGATGAGCACAGAGGTCCGCAGGATGGAGAAGCGGTTCTGGGGGTTGGAGTTGCAGCATGTGCCCCGTGGCACCAATCAAGAGGCCGATGACATCGCCAAACGCGCGTCCAGGCGGTTACCTCAGGAGCCTGGCGTTTTCGAGGAACGACTCTTCAAGCCTTCAGCCTTGCCGTCACTATCAAGCATGGCTCAGCCCCGGGAGGAGCTCCCCCAGCCACCTGCCTCTGGATCTCCGGCCTGTGGCCCGGCCTCAGGAGCACGCCTGCTCCTGACGATGGAACCTCAGGAGGGATGTTGGATCACGGAGCTCCGGAGCTACTTGACGCAAGGGACCCTGCCGGAGAAGGAGGAGGAAGCAGAGCGAGTGGCATGCCAGGCCACGACATACTGCATCAGAGATGGAGAGCTCTACCGGAAGTGACCAAATGATGTATCCCTGCGCTGCGTCTCCAGGGAGCAAGGGAAGGAGCTACTGGAAGATATACACGGTGGGGACTGCGGACATCATTCATCGTCATGGACCCTCATCAGCAAGGCGTTCTGCAGTGGGTTTTATTGGCCCACCGCGCTCAATGACGCCGTTGAACTAGTGAAAGCTTGTGAGGCCTGCCAGTTCCACGCCAAGAAGATCCATTAGCCGACGGGGGGCTTGCAGACTATCCCCCTTTCGTGGCCATTCGCAGTCTGGGGGCTCGACATCTTGGGTCCGTTTCCTCGGGCGCCAGGGGGCTACTGCTACCTTTACGTTGCTGTAGACAAGTTCACCAAGTGGGCTGAAGTGGAGGTTGTTCGCACTATTCCTGCGGGTTCCGTGGTCAAGTTCATCAAGGGCATCGTGAGCCGGTTCGGGGTGCCGAATCGCATCATCATGGACAACGGTTCGCAGTTCACCAGTAACCTCTTCAAAACATACTATACTAACCTTGGAACACAGATATGCTACGCTTCAGTGGCGCACCCCCAAAGCAACGGCCAGGCCGAGCGAGCCAATGCGGAGGTCCTGTGGGGCCTCAAGACCAGGACGTTCAAGAAGAAGCTGGAGGCCTGCGGCAGAGGTTGGTACGACGATCTTGAGTCCATGTTGTGGTCCATCCGCACAACCGCGACCAAGCCGATTGGGGAGACCCCATTCTTCCTGGTCTACGGAGCCGAAGCGGTCCTCCCTCACGAGGTCAGACGTTGCTCTGCGCGGGTCCTGGCGTTCAACGAGGTGCAACAGGACGCCATGCGGGGGATGGAGCTCGTGCTAGGGGAGGAACGTCGCCGAGAAGCCGCGCTACGAGTGTGAGGTACCAACAAGCGCTGCGGCGATATCACTGCCGCAACATCTGCCCCAGGACACTCGAGGTAGGAGACCTCGTGCTCAGGCGGGTCCTCTCCAGGGAAGGGCTGCACAATCTCTCTCCCATGTGGGAGGGCCCGTTCAAGGTTGTTCATGTTTCCAGGCCCGGCTCAGCGTGCTTGGAGACTCAGGAGGGAGTGCCGGTCCAGAACGCATGGAACATCCAGCACCTCCGGAGGTTCTACCCCTAAAAAGGCCCGGAGCCTGTGAAGCAAGGCGAGTGCCTGTGAAGCTATCGCGTTTTGGAAAAGGCCCGGAGCCTGTGAAGCAAGGCGAATGCCTGTGAAGCTATCGCGTTTTGGAAAAGGCCCGGAGCCTGCGAAGCAAGGCGAGTGCCTGTGAAGCTATCGCGTTTTGGAAAAGGCCCGGAGCCTGTGAAGAAAGGCGAATGCCTATGAAGCTATCGCATTTTGGAAAATGCTCGGCGCCTGTGAAGCAAGGCGAGTGCCTGTGAAGCTATCGCGTTTTGGAAAAGGCCCGGAGCTTGTGAAGCAAGGCGAATGCCTGTGAAGCTATCGCGTTTTGGAAAAGGCCCGGAGCCTGTGAAGCAAGGCGAATGCCTGTGAAGCTATCGCGTTTTGGAAAAGGCCCAGAGCCTATGAAGCAAGGTGAACGCCTGTGAAGCTCGCCGCCCGTGACACTCTCACGTAATAATGAGTTGGGGTTGTACACGCCCCGGAGTCTCAGGAGCGCCGGCCTCAGGCCCTGGGGCTCCCTCCCACGCACAGTGGCAGCACTTAGCTCCGCGCTGGTGAGAAGACATCGAAGACTAGACTAGGTGCCGGACGCGGCTTTTCATTTGCTTTCCGCAGTTGGCTTGTTCTTCTTCATTTGAAGTTTTATTGAAGTTGTTGCCGTCTTTGGCTTGCGGTTCTTTGGCTTTTCACGCTCCTGCCTCGATTTCTCTTGTGCAAGGCCTCGCGAGGAGGAGAGCCGAGTGCCCTCGCGAGTGCTCCTATCCTAGTCACTCAAAGGGTTCGCGACCTGGGCCCCTTGCAGGAGCACCCCTCCAGTCCGTGCCCCTCGGGCACCGCGACACAAACGCAGGGCCTGGGTTGGTCGCCCCCACGACTGGGGCCGGGAACCATCCACGCGCGGGCACATAGTCGGAAGGTACGATGAAGAAAGAAAAACGATAATTAACAGCAATAACCCATATACGCCCCCGCGGGGCACCACACTACTTTCCTTCTTTATGCAGGAAAAGGGAAGAGAAAAAAACAAATCTGGTGCGGCTCGCCTCGCACCGGCCCGCAGCGAAGCCCGAGCTGCTCCGGAGCTCAGGCAGACTCCCTCTCGCGCTTCACCAGGGCGAGTCGGTGGGCGGACGCGCCACCACCCCCTAGGCAGATACGACGGCGTGGGGGCTGGCTGCGGCCACCACTAGGAGAGTCGCCGCCTGAAGAAGGACCGGAGAAGCTTGAGGAACCCTGAGCGCCGCCAGCCCCGCGAGCGCCGTCCTCTCCATCATCGTTGGAGCCGGGTTCCCAGCCGCGGTCGTCGCCCTCGGTGCAGCACCCAGTGCGGCGACCATCTTCCCCAAACACCCTCACGTAGAGGGTGGCATCGCCATCGAACCTGAAGTATAGGGTGCACCGACGGCCCAGGCCACGCGCGCGGGCAAACGTCTGCCAACCGCGGGCCAGGGCAAGGCTCCCGGCTGCGGAGACCTCCAGTGAAACCCATGAGGCCCGGCTGCAGCAGCCATCGGCCTGAAGCCAGAGGCCGCCCGGGGCGCCGGCCGGGAGCTCGCTGAGGAGGAAGCGAGGAAGTGGGAGCCGGGTGCTACTCAGCTCCGCCGACCACACGACGAACTCCGGCAGCACCTCTGTAGCGCGAAAGCGCGACATAGGGGGATGCGCAGCCGGAGCGCACCCCTCGGCCGCAGCAATCCGCCCGCCACCGCACTGGAAAGCGTCTCTGCGGCTGCGGGAAGCTACCGTGGTGGCCACAGGATGTTTGCAGGGGCGCCCTCGGCCGTGCTTGGGCAGGGGAGAGGCATGCTCTGCCTGGCAAGCCTTCCCCTTCTCCGCGGCCGAAAACCTCCTCGACGGGGCCATGAAGAAGAAGAAGAAGCAAGGGGAGATGAACCGAAAGGGCGCACCGCCGACCTCCACGATCGCAGGTAATCATGACCTGTCTTGCATGTAGGGACGTGTCCAGTCGGTGCAGTTGCCGAGGCACCATGGGGAAGTGGAGACGCCCACGTCCAATCAACTGCCACGCGGCGCCCAAGGCCGCAGGCTATTAGGGCCCGCGGCGCTTTGCTCTTGCCCTTCCGCCTCCCTGCACGGCCAAGTCCGGGCGCGCCTTGGGCCCGGGGGCTACTGTCGGTGTTCTGGGAACAGGGGTCCCCAGACTTGCCTGCTTGCGGCCTGCGGCGTGGCTCAAAGGGGGGCCCAGCATGGCCCATCTTCACCAACACAAACCCAAGACCCTCGCGAGGGGCCAAGCCTCGTGAGGCGGACGACGCGAAGCTTCCTCAGGCACGGCCTCGTCAGGCTGGCTCACGAGGAGGCGGAGAGATCAAGGTGGGGTACCTCATGAGGTGCCCATGACGCAAGCCATGACAACTCAGGGCGCCAGGCGGGTGCCATCCCGCACAGCGTCCTCCTTTCCTCTTTGGTGCAAAGGGGGCAAGCGCAGCCACGGAGTACCGAGGCATCAAGAAAAGGTTGCCATTTCGGTGCAACGAGACCAAGACCAGGAGGACTACGAGATGGAGGTCACCATGGAGCCCAAGACGGCGTCATCACCAAAGCTTTGCGCAGGCGAAGACTACTTTTGTCAGGATAGCTGATACTTGCTATCCCCCTTCAAATTAGCCCACCATTTTTGGCTCCCTTCCTGCTCAATATTTGGGAAGAGGACCAGGGCCTCTATAAATAGGACCAGCCACCCACACAACAAAGGGGGTAGGTCAGGGAGGGAGAGAGAGAAAGGTGGTTGAACTCCTCCCAGCAGTTCATCGCCTCAGCCAAGAATAGACCCTCGCGAGGCTTTTCTTCCTTGTATTGTTCATCATCGCCAGCCCAAGAGGCAATCCACACACCACACACTGGAGTAGGGTATTACACCACAACCGTGGCCCGAACCAGTATAAACCTTGTGTCTCTTGTGTTGTTCTTTCCTTAGTTTAGATCCTAGCACGGCGGAGGGGTGCAGGAAGGTAGGACACGAAATCTCCGCGCGCACCCCAGTGTTTGAACCTCAAGGGTCTGCCGGAACCCAAAATCTGACAACATCGCTCCGTTCCAAAGTGGCTATCAAGCACTACTCGGACACGAAGTTTTCGTTCGCTTTAATGCAATACCGCACTACGCTTCCCTCACACTCAAGATGCCCGGCCCACGTGGCATCATTATAGTGAACGGAAGTATTAAGCGATCTTTGCACACCGAAGAGAGTGCGACTGCCTTGGCAGTCGCACACTAAAAACGGCCTGACCAACTAAAGCATTTAACAGGTCGTCAAGACCTCGGACACAGTTAGACAAGTCGGGCGCAGCTATATGTAATTCATACTGGATCAATGGTCACACCCCTATTACAAATACAAGGGGCTCAACGCGCGCAGACAAGTGGCAATTTTTACTCATCTTGAATTATACATGGTTTCTTTAAAAACTATCTTTTTGGACGACAACTTTTTCACCTAAGTTCCTCTCTTTTACAGATGATCATCGTGCTACACCCGTCTAGGATACGGCACAACGGAGACACAGGCACAGATGTGCAGCAGGGACCCGCTCCAAGGATTCGTTTTAGATTAAGACCCTGCGTAAACCTTTTTTACTGTCTCTTGTTGATACACATCCACCGAATTCTCAGCACAGTTGAGAAGGATGCTGATGTCTTGGCATGTGGGCACGTCAGAATAATGCACGTACGTGGACACAAGGGGCTTCTTACAAAGGCCACTATTTAGGCACGGTTTATACCATAAAGACCAAATACCTTAGGGAGTGTTCGGCATCGCGAGTTTGGCCTTATATGCATCAGCTTCGAATCATTGTCTTTGGTCAAATGTTGGGTTTACCCGGCTCTTGTGTTGTTGTGCCTTATGTTCCGCTTTATCGGCTAAGTTAGCACCAGGAGAACTACTGTGATTGTGCCCTGGTTCATCCGGACGAGCACCTCAGTAGAGAAATCCAAAAACTGACTGTCATGATATAGTGTGATTGTGCCCTCGATGACCTATCGGAATGTTAGAATTCCTTTGCCTTAACGAAGGGCCGTTTTCCGGCCAGGCATGTACGCACCCCGCGATCGGAAGAGTGCGGAGCCACCAGGGGCTATCTAGTAGCCCCACTGTCAAACTCCTATGGCTAAGTGAAAGTGTTAAAGCATTATAGTCCGGTTGCCCCGTTCGCTACGCTATCACCTCCTTAATAGGACCAAGACGTTGGGTTAAGTGTGAACACGCGTTTTTCGCGAGCACCTTCGCATTATATGCGTGGGGGTTGAAGCCTACGGCTGCAATATTCCAGGTTATACACATGTATACATAAACGGCCGCTCAGGAGGCATCATACTACTTTCAAGCAAAAGTATAAACATAGCCTTATAAAACTTCATAAAAGCATTGTGTTTACAATGAGAATACATATCACTCAAACATAATATTCTTCGAGCACTGGGCCTCTATCAAACGAGCACCCTCGATAACCTCCTCGAAATAAATAGTGCTCAGCAGCCACTCGGCCTATGGCCGAACCCTGCGCCGCCACAGTGGTAGCGTCCATCCCACGTGTCGAGGAACGACTTAGAGACATAATCACATTGAAGGCATATGTCGCAAGTTAGGCAATCTTCACAACATCCCATGTAATATGATAATAAAAGGGGAGATAACATAGTTGGCTTACACTCGCCACGTCAATCAAGTACATAAATAACATTACATCAACCAAACACTCATGGCCCGACTACAGCACCAAAATGAAAAATAACCCAACATGCGACACGGTCCCAATCACCCCCAACTGGGCACCAGTACTGATCATCGGGAAAGGAAACATAGTATCGTTGAGAGTCTTCGTCGAACTCCCACTTGAGCTCATACGTGTGTCCTGGAGCGGAATCATCAGGCCCTGCATCTGGTGTAATAGTAATCTGTGAGCCACAGGGACTCAGCAATCTCGCACCCTCGCGATCAAGACCATTTAAGCTTATAGGTAAGGTAGGGTAAATATGTGGAGCTGCAGCAAGCGACTAGCAAGTATGGTGGCTAACTTATTTGCAAAAGAGAGCGAGAAGAGGAGGCAAAGCGCGTGCGAGAAACTAGAGAGCAACCTGCGCAAACATTACTCCAACATCGTGTCCACTTCCCGGACCCCGCCGAGAAGAGGCCATCACAGTAACACACTCGGTTGATTCATTTTAATTAATTTAAGGTTCAAGTTATCTACAACCGAACATTAACAAATTCCCATCTGCCCATAACCGCGGGCACGGCTTTCGAAAGATCAAATCCCTGTAGGGGAGTCCCAACTTAGCCCATGACAAGCTCTCACGGTCAACGAAGGAATAGACCTCCTCCCAAGACGTTCCGATCAGACTCGGTATCTCGGTAATTCAAGACACATCGACAGGTTAAAACAAGACCAGCAACACCGCCCGAATGTGCCGACAAATCCTGATAGGAGCTGCACATATCTCGTTCTCAGGGCACACTCAGATGAGCAAGACGTCGGGTAGGGCAGCCCAGAATTGCCCCTGGTAGCCCCGAACATCGCTCGGTTGGACCAACACTCAGAGGAGCACTGGCCCGGGGGGGGCTAAAATAAGATGACCCTTGAGTCTGCAGAACCCAAGGGAAAGAAAAGGGTAGGTGGCGAATGGTAAGACCAAAGTTGGGCATTGCTAGAAAAGCTTTAATCAAGGCGAACTATCAAGGGGTTCCCATTATAACCCAACCGCGTAAAGAACGCAAAATCCGGGAACATATCACCGATATGACGGAAACTAGGGCGGCAAGAGTGGAACAAAACACTAGGTGAGAGGCCGAGCCTTCCACCCTTTACCAAGTATATAGATGCATTAAGATAACATGACAATATAATGATATCCCAACAAGTAAATAAATGTTCCAACAAGGAACGGCCTTCAATCTTCACCTGCAACTAGCAACGCTATAAGAGGGGCTGAGCAAAGCGGTAACATAGCCAATCAACGGTTTGCTAGGACAAGGTGGGTTAGAGGTTTGACATGGCAATTTGGGAGGCTGGCAAGCAAGTGGTAGGCATCGTAGCATTGGCATAGCAAAAGAGCGAGCAAACTAGCATAGCAAAGATAGTAGTGATTTCGAGGGTATGATCATCTTGCCTGCACAGTTGTCAGAGTTGACTGGATCCTCAAAAGCAAACTCAATGGGCTCCTCATTAGCGAACTCGTCTCCCGGCTCTACCCAAACAAGACAAACAAGCAACAAGGATACAATCAACCACGTGCAAGACCAAGCAATATGATGAAATGATGATATGCTATGCGGAATGTGATGCGGGATGCAAAATGCAAGATATGACAGGAAATGCATGAAACTGGCCTCAACATGAAAAATCCAAGTGTGCCACTGGAAATATGAGATGAAATCGCTTGAGAACGATATAAAGAACGTCGGAATCGGAGTTACGGTTTGGAAATGGCAAGTGATTCAAAAATGACACCGGCCTGCAATTTACAGCAAGTAGGCATCTAAATGCAATGAATGAACATGCTACAACACCCAAACATGACAACAAAATAAATGGCAGGGATGCACACAAGATGATTAACAAAAGTCTAGCAGTGAGCTACGGCCAATTCATCCATTAACAGGTTCAAACAAGCATGGCAAAAATGCATATGACAAACAGATCTCAGACTTAGTGAAATTAACACTTGTCTGGAATTTCAGATCAGGTAGCCCACTTCGGAGCAGCAAAAGTACATGCTACAGGGTAGTGAAATTGCAAGCACGTGAACATAGCAAAAACATAATCAGTTTTCATAATTAGTGAAAACTGGCACATGCTGAAATATAGCTCAAGTAGGCATGTTTACAAGCTCGATGCACTCACTACGGTGCAAGTCATGGAAAGACAAGAACACACCCATCAAGAAGGCACAAAATGCAAGCTAGAAATGGCAAGAACAATAGCATAGTATGCACGGATCAACTACAACATCACCTGCAAAATTGCAAACAAGTTGACAATCTGCGCAGATTCGCAAAGTAGCAAATGTAGAGCTCGATTTACTCAAGCTAGGGTGCTCCATAATTGCAAACAAAGACATGGATGGATAGAGTACTACAAGATTAACAAAACTCCCTTACTGATCATCCTCAAAAGAGGCACGGATCACTAGGAAACAACAAGAACATATGGCATCATGAGACAAACAGCTGCAGGACTTAGTGAAATTACTAAGTCCCTGAAAACAGAATTAGCAAGTGCACCACTTTGCAAGCTTGCACAAGTCACCACACACATCACAAAAATATATGGGTTGCACCTCTGAAAAGATGACAAAACCCTTAACAAAACACATGTAGAGCATCAGGGCATATCATGCACACATTAATCATGGCAAAAATGACAATAACCTAAATGGAGTAGCAGATCTGACAATTATCTCAAGTAGCCCTCTTCTAACAGCATTTCGGGCATCAATATGAACTCAAATGAAAATGATGCAATGGAATTAAATGATTTACTCTTTGATATGAACATTTTGATATCCTATATGCATGAATCGGAGCTACGGATGCAAAGTTACGGGGTCACGAACAGGAGCACTTGGATCAGAAATTCTGGGACTTGGACGAAATTTTACCCCTAGGGTTTACTGTTCATCCGAGATCCGGATTTGCATGTTGCACGAGGTTCGACGCTAGGGTCCTGTTCGCCGGAGTTGGGGGCCACGGTGGCCGAGGAGGGAGGAGTAGGCCGGAGTCGGGTGGTGGCGCGGCGACCACGGCGAGGAGGCGGTCGGCGGCGGCCGACGTGCGGGCGGAGAGGCGGCGGCGGCGGCTTGGCGCGGCGGTGG